>NC_045559.1:154059887-154239887 GCF_009819795.1 Aythya fuligula
TCAACTCTCATATCGTGGATAAATGTAAGAATTAACCCTTTCGCAACTGAAAATACATTCAGTTTCAGTTCTGTGTGCTAATCCACCTGAGTTCCTACGAATTCTTTCTGTACTAATGACATGAATAATCATGTTCCAGTAAAGATAAAAGAGATTATTATATTTAGTTTTCATATCTGTAAACTTAGTCCATTTTGAAAAATTATTAGTGTTGTGTAGATCCAGAAGTACTACACATACAAAGTAACAATCATAGAATCATTAGGATTGGAAAAGACTAAACCACTAAACTATAGCACCAGGTACAACCTTTCCTTGAACACCCCCAGGGAATCCACCTCTACCCAGGGAAACCCATTCCAATGCCTGACTACTCTTTTCTACAGAAAAACAAAAGACTAATTCTATTTCCAAATATAAAAACTGCTGAGATTAAGTAGGTTTTATGAAAAAATATTGGATTATAACACAAATACTTAAGCTTGGATAGACACACACTACCTTGAATATGCAAAGTTGCAAAACTTTAATACAATTTTTATTTCACAGTTTTCATGTAGCAGTATTCACAGAATCATAGAATGATTTGGGTTGGAAAAGACCATAAGGATCATCTAAGTCCAACCCTTCTGTCATGGGCAGGGACACCTTCCACTAGATCAGGTTGCTCCAAGTCCCATTCAGCCTGGCCTTGAACACTTCCAGGGATGGGTCATCCATGACTTCTCTCGGGAACGTCTTCCAGTACCTCACCACTCTCTGAGTAAAGAATTTATTCCTAACATCTAATCTAAATCTACCCTCTTTCAGTTTAAAGCTGTTACCCCTTGTTCTATCACTAAACTCTCTGACAAAGATTCCCTCCCCAGCTTTCCTGTAGATTCCCTTTAAGTACTGAAGTGCTGCTATAAAGCCTTACAAGAGCCTTCTCTTCTCCAGGCTGAACAACCCCAACTCTCAGTCTGTCTTCATAAGAGAGAGCCCTCTGATCATTCTCTGATCATCCAGCCTTCTGATTATCCTTGTGGCCCTCCTTTGGACCTGTTCTAATACTTCCATAACCTTCTTGTGCTGGGGCCCCAGACCTGAACACCTGAACCTGATCCAGGTGAAAGATCTGGGTGGGATCTCCCAACCTCAGAGAACAGGGGGAGAATCACCTCCCCTGACCTGCTGATCTCATTCTTTTTGAGATTCATTCTTTTTGGTGCAGCCCT
This sequence comes from Aythya fuligula, assembly GCF_009819795.1. Taxonomy (NCBI): domain Eukaryota; kingdom Metazoa; phylum Chordata; class Aves; order Anseriformes; family Anatidae; genus Aythya; species Aythya fuligula. The sequence goes on from NC_045559.1 coordinate 154,061,105, forward strand.
GGATTCGATTGGCTTTCTGGGCTGCAAGTGCACGTTGCCTGCTCATGTCAAGCTATTAATTTTAGGCATTCACTCACTAAAACATCTAATTCTATGCAGAATAATACTCATGCAACATTCATCCGTACTCTGTGAGTAAAACTACAACAAAGAAGGGATAGAGAAATGACTGATGAGTATGCTTATGCATTGAAGGCTAGTGGGTTCACTCACATGTGACTCTTCATAGATTTTTCAGTCTTGTGGATTGTGGTCTTGTAGAAAGTGAATAAGTGGCACAGAATGTAATTCCTGTTGTAGGAAACAAATAATAGTTTTAATTGTTCTTTTAAAGTGTGGTCATCTAAACAGGATGGTCTTTAGGATGGTCCTGCATATTTGGTTCTGTTCTGTATGCTAAAAGTACTTCATAAAATAGAAAACAGCTATAAATAAACATGATTTTTAAAAGATAATTGAGAAAAATATCCCAATGTTTTTTCATTTGCTCACAACAAAGAAGTTTTGGAAATCTGCATCACTAGAAAAAAAAATTTGCATTTCTTACAATGCTTCAAATGTACTTTTAAAACAGGAAAAAACACTTATTAGTTTTCTTGAAATGAGTTTAAGTCTTTTCAAATAACATTTTGATTAATTACATGCAAATGAATTCTAAGAAGTCTATAAAAGGATTTCTTCAGTTGTCAAGGTGATTTTAATTAACTTAAAATGGGAGTCTCTTTCCTAGTTACCATCTGTACTTATGGTGCTACATGAGGGTCTATAGCTTAACTTTATAAGGTTTATATAATGCTTGAAATATTCTTGTAGTTCAGTTAAATATAAAAATTAGCAAAATAAATACTGCAAGGCTTGTCTGTTTTCACATAATAACTAGTACTATAATTAGCAATATCTAATTTCAGCTTAGATGGATTTTCAGCAACATAATTCTAAAATATCTAATTATTCTTGTTAGACAAACCATGCTTAGACATAGTAGCAAAAACATCTGAAAAGTGAAAGTTTAACCAGACAGCTACAGTTTTCTGACAAAACTTTCAAATATTCCACCTCATCTTCCCAAAAAATATTTGACAACAAATGATTTAGTTCAATCTAACAAAATATATCTAACATCTGATAATTTGGGTAATGGTATTTTCTTACAAATATGAAACCAACATTTTATGGTAAAAAAAATAGATCTCATATTCCACAATAAAGGCACATCTAGAAACTGATTTAATTAGATGACATTTTTACCTACTGCTATATTCTGACAGTCAGTCAGAATATAAATATCAGTCTTTGTAAATATTTTGAATGATGTAGGGACTATAATTTAAAAGCCTGAGATGTGGGATAAAATTAGTGAATACAGTGGAATGCTCATTTTTTCCATTGAGTGTATATTTAATTCATTTCATTTCATAGTGTTTAGATCCCAGTGTCAGCTTCATTTTCACTGAGCTTTTTTTCAGTAACTTTTCATTGAGGTTTAGATTTAAAGGCCAAGATAAACTCTTACAGTCATCTCGTCTTCTTTTCAAAACACAGACCATAAAGAACTCATGTAATAATTCATAAATTATGCCCTTAATTTATTTTAGAGTTATCATACACTCTTATCATACACAATTTATTTTAGAGTTATCATCTGAGAGAAATATTGTGGTTTGAATAGTGCATTTGAGGTGCGAGCAGGTGGACGACCTGGTCTGCCTGGTGGCAGAACTCAAGGAGGAGGTCGAGAGGTTGAGGGATATCAGAGAGTGTGAGCACAAGATAGACTTGTAGAGCGACTCCCTACGTAGCCTGAAGGACAGGCACTGGGGTGAGACACCCCAAATGAGGGTGGACCCCCTGCCCTGTTGCTGTCGGGCAGAGGCAGGGGACCTAGGAGTTGAGAAGGAATGGAAACAGGTCCCTGCTAGATGCCCTACCCCACCAGTCCCACCTTTCCAGGTGCCCTTACGCAACACGTTTGAGGCCCTGGAGCTTGAGAGACCGGTAGCTGAGGAAGAGGTAGAAAGTCTACCCAGGAGGATGTCTAGGGCGAGGAAGTCGACTCCATGCCTCAGGACTGCCTCCACCAGGACAGAAAGAAGGGTGATTGTTGTCGGTGACTCCCTTCTCAGGGGAACAGAGGGACCTATTTTTCGGCCTGACTCTACCCGTACGGAAGTCTGCTGCCTCCCTGGGGCCAGGGTCAGGGACATTGCCAGAAGACTTCACAACCTGGTTCACCCCTCTGACTATCATCCTCTTTTAATAGTACAGGCTTGCAGTGATGACATTGAAGAGAGAAGCCTGAAGACCATCAAACGGGACTTAAGGGGACTGGGACGGTTAGTGGATGGAACGGGAGTACAGGTGGTGTTTTCGTCTATCCCTATGGTGGCAGGGAGGGGTACAGAGAGGACACAGAAAGCCCACCTGATAAACACGTGGCTCAGAGGCTGGTGCCAACACAGAAATTTTGTTTTTTTTTGACCATGGGGCACTTTACTCGGCACCCGGCCTGATGGCCACAGATGGGTCCCTATCTCTAAGGGGAAAACAGATCCTAGCCCAGGAGCTGGTGGGGCTCATTGAGAGGGCTTTAAACAAGGTGAGAAGGGGGACGGGGCTTAAACAAGGTTTGTTAGAGCTGTGCCAGGGGTAACAATGGCAAGGCCGGGGGATAAGGCAATGGCTCAGCTGAAGTGCATCTACACCAATGCACGCAGCATGGGTAACAAACAGGAGGAGCTGGAAGCCATCATGCGGCAGGCAGGCTATGACTTGGTTGCCATCACGGAAACGTGGTGGGACCACTCTCATGACTGGAGTGCTGCACTGTCTGGCTATAGGCTCTTCAGAAGGGACAGGCAGCATGGAAGGGGTGGTGGTGTGGCTCTCTATATCAGAGAGAGTTTTGATGTCGTGGAACTTGAGTTTGGGAATGACAAGGTTGAATCCCTATGGGTTAGGATCAGCGGGAAGGCCAGCAAGGCAAGCATCCTGTTGGGGGTCTGTGATAGACCGCCGAACCAGGATGAGGTGACAGATGAGGAGTTCTACAGGCAGCTGACAGAAGTTGCGAAATCTTCAGCGCTAGTTCTTGTGGGGGACTTCAACTTCCCAGATATATCCTGGAAGCACAACACAGCCCAGAGAAAGCAGTCTAGTTGGTTTCTGGAGAGTGTGGAAGATAGCTTCCTGACACAGATGGTTAGTGGGCCTACCAGGGGAGGTGTCCCGCTAGACCTTCTCTTCACAAACAGAGAAGGACTGATGGGAGATGTGGTGGTTGGAAACTGTCTTGGGCAGAGTGACCATGAAATGGTAGAGTTCTTCATTCTTGGAGAAGCCAGGAAGGGGACCAGTAAAACTGTTGTATTGGACTTCCAGAGAGCCGACTTTGAACTGTTCAGGACACTGGTCGGTAGAGTCCCTTGGGAGGCGGTTCTGAAGGGCAGAGGAGTCCAGGAAGGCTGGGCGCTCTTCAAGAAGGAAATCTTAATGGCACAGGAGCAGTCTGTCCCCACGTGCCTAAAGACGAGCTGGCGGGGAAGAAGACCGGCCTGGCTGAACAGAGAATTGTGGTTTGAGCTATAGGAGAAAAAAGACGGTTTACAATCTTTGGAAAAGAGGGCAGTCCAATTGGGAGGACTATAAGGACGTTGCGAGGCAGTGCAGGGACAAAATTAGAAGGCCAAAGCTCATCTGGAGCTCAATCTGGCTACTGCCGTTAAAGACAACAAAAAATGTTTTTACAAATACATCAGTGCTAAACGAAGGACTAAGGAGAATCTTCAGCCTTTCCTGGATGTGGGGGGGAACTTAGTTACAAAAGATGAGGAAAAGGTGGAGGTGCTTAATTCCTTCTTTGTCTCAGTCTTTAGTGGCAAAGCCAGTTGCTCTCTGGATAGCCAGTACCCTGAACTGGTGGAAGGGGATGGAGAGCAGATTGTGGCTGTCACTATCCATGAGGAAATGGTTGGTGACCTGCTACGGCACTTGGATGTATGCAAGTCAATGGGGCCGGACGGGATCCACCCGAGGTCACTGAGAGAACTAGTGGAGGAGCTGGCCAAACCGCTTACCATCATTTATCAGCAGTCCTGGCTATTGGGGGAGGTCCTAGTCGACTGGCGGCTAGCAAACATGATGCTTATCTACAAGAAGGGCCAGAGGGCAGACCCGGGAACCTAGAGGCCTTTTGGTTTGATCTCAGTGCCAGGGAAGCTCATGGAGCAGATTATCTTGAGTGTTATCACGCGGCACTTGCAGGGCAACCAGGTGATCAGGCCCAGTCAGCATGGGTTTATGAAAGGCAGATCCTGCTTGACGAACCTGATCTCCTTCTGTGACAAAGTGACGCACTTGGTGGATGAGGGAAAGGCTGTGGATGTGGTCTACCTTGACTTCAGCAAGGCTTTTGACACCGTTTCCCACAGCATTCTCCTCAAGAAACTGCTCGTGGCTTGGACTGGCATATGCTTTGTTGGGTTAAAAACTGGCAGTATAGCTGGGCACAAAGAATTGTGGTAAATGGAGTCAAATCCAGCTGGAGGCTGGTCACTAGCGGTGTTCCCCAGGGCTCTGTACTGGGGCTGGTCCTCTTTAATATCTTTATTGATGTTCTGGATGAGGAGATTGAGTTCACCCTCAGTAAATTCGCAGATGACACCAAGTTAGGTGCGTGTGTCGATCTGCTCGAGGGTAGGAAGGCTCTGCAGGAGGATCTGGTTAGGCTGCACCGATGGGCTGAGGTCAACTGCATGAAGTTCAACAAGGCCAAGTGCCGGGTCCTGCACCCGGGGCACAACAACCCCAAGCAGAGCTACAGGCTGGGAGAGGAGTGGTTGGAAAGCTGCCTGGCGGAGAAGGACCTGGGAGTATTGGTGGATAGTCAGCTGAATATGAGCCAGCAGTGAGCTCAGGTGGCCAATAAAGCCAACGGCATCCTGGCTTGCATAAGAAGCAATGTTGCTAGCAGGTCTAGGGAAGTGATCATCCCCCTGTATTTGGCTCTGGTGAGGCTGCACCTCGAGTACTGTGTTCAGTTTTGGGCCCCTTGCTACAAGAAGGATATCGAGTTGCTCACATAGTCCAGATAAGGGCGATGAAGCTGGTGAGGGATCTGGAGAACAAATCTTACGAGGAGTGTCTGAGGGAGCTGGGTTTGTTCAGCCTGGAGAAAAGGAGGCTCAGGGGTTACCTTATTGCTCTCTGTAGGTACCTTAAAGGAGGCTGTAGAGAGATGGGGGTTGATCTATTGTCCCATGTGCCTGGTGACAGGACAAGGGGGAACAGGCTAAAGTTGCGCCAGGGCTGTTTAAGGTTGGATATTAAGAAGAACTTCTTTACTGAGAGGGTTGTGAGGAGTTGGAATGGGCTGCCCAGGGAAGTGGTGGAGTCACCATCCCTGGAGGTCTTTAAAGGACGTTTAGATGTTGAACTTAGCGATATGGTTTAGTGGAGGACTTGTTATTGTTCGGTCAGAGGTTGGACTCGATGATCTTGAGGTCTCTTCCAACCCAGACAATTCTGTGATTCTGTGATTCTGTGATTCTCTGATTTGAAGTCATAGAACATCTACCAGATCACTGAACACATTTTCCAAGTGACTAAATACAAAAGTAATATATAGTCTTTATATAGTCTCATCTCCTCTAGTTTCAGTTTAATAACACAAGTTATTTTTACATCTGATATATTATAGAGCTGTTTATTGTCAAAAACCATTTATTCATTTGGAGCCTTAGGATGAGCCAGCCTTAGCTTTCTACCTTGTAAACTAAAGATGTATTTTAAAGTCAGAACTTGAGAGATAAATAATAAATAAATAATTTAACCATTCTTTAATCTTCTGCTGTTGAACCATCATCACCAGAATGTCAGGAACAATATCACTGATGCTGAATAATAAATAATACCATTTCCTTAGTCCCGGTTATTGCCCTTGTTCTTGGAAGTCATTCCCACTAGCTACTGACTATCTGTATTCCTGCACTGGTAACTCATGCTCAGCCCTGACCACCAACACCCTCATCAGTGTTTTTACACTTTACAGTACAACATTTAGTGTTTATTTCATAACATACTCCCCAAATAAAACTGCAGTTTTAAGTCATCAAAGATAACTGACCATTCCACAGTATTTTCTACTTTTTTAAAAAACTATTATTTTGTAGATTTTTTTTTTTTCTTTTCCATTTTCTTTGGGTTTAGTAGAAGGTATTGAATAATATGGAGTCACACATGCCTTGTTCTATGATAACAGAATGTTATTGCAACCTGTCAGTCATCCAAATTTTAACACCAATTTATTTATATATATATATATATATAATAAATTGCCTTTTTCAAAGGAGTGCTACAGTCCTGTTAATTGGCAGCAATTTGACAGGGCTCTCAATCTGTGCTTTTTCTTTGCCAAATCAATCTCCACCTTGAAAACCCTCCTACTACAGTAATACCTTCTCCTCCTATGGAGAAAACCACAAACCCCAACAATCTCAGTCTTCCCTGCTGAACAGATGCATGTGGGAATGGCAACAGCAGTCAGTGATTGAAGCATTCTTCTTGAAGCAATTTTCAGATTTCACATCTAAAACCCATAAAAGGAATACAAATTAAAAATAAATAAATAAAAATCCTACCAACCTGTTCAGGGGAAGAGGATATTTTTCTTAACTGACAGTAACTTGAAAGACCAGATTAAATGACAATTAAATTTGAATTGAACATAAATAGTTAATTGCATTAATTTGTAACTAATCTTGCTGAAATACAAGTAATTTATTCTTATGAGATCTGTGCCTATGTTCCACAGACTGTCTGATTTTCTTTTTCTAAAAGAACTGGGAAACTATATGTCTATCAGGTTCTTTGTGTATCTTCCTTTATCATTTTGTAACTGCTATATTTGTTTTATTTTTCTAATGATCGTTTTCAATGTCATTAAGATCTGTTGTGTTGCATTCTGATCATTTTGTCTAATTTAAGAGCAACAGCTTTGATTTTTTATTTTTATATATTTTTTAAATATGTTGACAGCTTTTACAGTTGTGCCAAATGCCAAATCACTGTTCATACAAGTAAGGGGGTTCTACATAGCCATGAAAATCTAACTGCAGGAATATTGACCGATTCTACTGTTTCTTTCTTTATTTCTGATCTCTAGATTTTCAGGGACCCAGGGGTTACCTACACAAATAATAATAATAATAATAATAATAATAATAATAATAATAATAATAATAATAATAATAATTCTACAGCCTTTGGGCATAGCTTTCTAGACATGTGGTCAGATCTAGAAAATGTTAGTTATATAACAATGTTAAGATGAAAGTCTAACAAGATGTTTTGGTACCTATAAATTATCTGCTACTATGTCTTATTTCCAAAGGAGAATTGTAGGGATTTTAATTCCTTTGATTCTTAACTTGGAGCCAAGGAGACCCAAACCAACCATGCTGCCATTCAACCAGCCTAGCTTGACCTGTAGGTCATGCTTGAAAGAGTGCAATCCTTTCCTGTATGGGACTCAGATAGTATGATATAGACTTTTGGCAAAACTTTCTCACTTGCTTTCACCAACCTACAAAGATGTCTTTGGCAAACCTTTCAGAGTATTATTTTTTTCTTTTAAATGAGTCATTTATTTATTTATTAATATATATGTCTTCTCATGAGATTGTTTTATGCAAAGTACAAAAGTTAATCCCTGCAGGAGGGAGCAACAAAGATCCCTTCTTATATTTGCATTCTTTAATTGCTAGGTCACAGATTCATGTTTCTTTTTATAATATTTTTTTTGAAAAATTAAATTACATATGATGCCAAAGAAAAGAAAACAGCAGTGTAACAGATAGCAATATCTGCTGAAGTTTCAAAGCCAAAATTATGAATTTCAGAAATCAATCTTATGATGAAACCATAGCAAAATTAAATAGAGAAAAATAAATAATAATAAAAATAATGATAATAAAAGCCTGTATGCGAGTTCATATGTAGCCACATAAATTGCATTACATAAAGCAATAATAAAAGTAAATTAAGAAAAAAAAAAAGGTAATCCAGTTCAGTCAAACTTTTGGAAATCAAAATGGCTTTGTGCTAGTCTAGTTCTCCCAATTAAGTTGTGAAAGCATATGTTCAATGTGATTAAACCAATTAAAGATAAATGTATTATATATCACTCACCTTTTTGCTCTGAGTTCTCATGAGCAAAACCTGTCTTACTGAGCACAGTGATAAATTATCTTTAATTCGTTTTTAAATATAAAGACATTTAAGGTCATTGTTAATTGAGAAAGGTGTAAACTCTTCCTAATTTGAAGTTTTGGATGCATCTCTGCAGTTAAGTAAATTTACCTGTTTGGATTAATATAAACATCTGAAAACTAGACTAGTTTATCCCACTGGATTTCCATCATTTAACTGTCAAATTTCTGGGGAAGATACAAGATAAACTTTCAGGTAAATAATAGGCATTATTGTCAATAAAAACACGATACTAAATGAAAATAAAAGGGGAATCTGTTAATCTTTGCTATTTTCTCACAGAATTGCAGAGATATTGAAGGGTGTAAAATAAATGTGAAAGTAAGAATGTCAACAGTAGAATTATAAGGACAGAATTAAGGAGAAAGAAAATGTCAGAGGAGTGCTGCACCTTTTAAATTTCGTCGTGACTAGAAATTAAGCAATTCAGCAATAATCTTAACCTATTTGCTAGAAATCTGACCAAATGGCATTTTGTTCTTCACAACCTACACACCATGTATACTTTCAGCATGACTGTCAGAGAACAGTTCTGATTTAGCTTACAAAAAAAAAAATCTGATGTCACAAATAAGCAAATGTCACCTAGGCCTCACCATTCCACTCTTTAAAGACACACAATTTTATGGATTCTGTCTGACTGTCAATGAACTCCATTTAGATTTTCTTAACATATTTTGTATTTCCTCATTACTCAGTATCATGATTATCTTTGTAAATTTAAAACCCATTTAGGTTACTCATTACTATCCAAAAATAGAGAAGAGTTTGATTTTGTTGCCAGTACTACAGTAAATATAAACATATATCTTAGCAATTACTTTTTTTTCTGTGCAGCTTCATTTTCAATGCTGAGTGGCACAATTTACTTCATAATATAAATTGAAATTCAAGTATAATATGAATTTAGTGGTTCAGCTGATTCTAAAGAACTTCTTGTAAATAGATGGGTACCTAGTACATATCTCTGAGTTCATTTTCTGTTATTTCATGTCATTGATACCTGTTGAAAAAAAAAAATCAACTAAAAGACATGGGCTTATGCATTGGAAAAGAAAAAATATATATAAGGACTAACAGTGCACCTCTAGCTGTTGTACCCAAAATGAAAGATCTAATTACTGCCTCAACCTCACACACTAAAGGCCTTAAGACAATATACAATTAAGAGCAAGAACTTGAAAATACAGGAAATACAAGAAATGACAACCAGAATCCTGCAATACAAAATTCTGAAGAAGAAAAATCAATATAATATTCTTATCCCAGAGATTTGTCATGGATGATGGACCTATATACTCTTCTCTCCACTAAACACCTTTATCATATGTTTGCATATTCTTTTGAAAATACAGCTGTATGGCTTCACTTGTTTTAATGAGGCATGCATGGAAAACGGAGTTCATCTGACATTAAAACTTGCATTAATTTATAGAGAAAAATGTTGCATAACTTTGCTTCTCCAAACCACTCCATTAATCAAACACTTCGGATCAACTACAACAGAAAACTATTGGGTGAATATCCTTCCACAGTATTATGCATAAATTAAAAGTAACTGCTCTGTGATGAAGACATCAAAAAAGAATATTGAAAAATTAGACCATAGATTTTATATCCTGAAATTTCAGAAAGATTCTTAAAATATTGTTTGCTATAGATACTACACCATGCAATTTAAAATGTTTCTGCAAAAGAAAGTATATGTTTCTTCTGTATGGTATATTTTTTACCTTTGTAGTCATATTACTGACTAAGTTGATTGGTACTGTCTGTAACTTGAATTAGTGAAGGGAAAGTGACTAGAGTAGTTATGAAAATGTTTACATTAATGGTAATTATTCCCAAAATGTAATACTCTATAAAGAAGACTAATTTCTGAAATGTTCCTCAGTGCTCCACAGTGTTTTGAGATGAACTGATTTCTTCACATACTAATAAAATGGTTATGCTTGAGTAACTAGATTTGTATGGTCTTTTCAAGTATACACTCAGCTACTCAGTAGCATTACTTGTCATATAGAATTAAAATGATACTTCTTTTCTTAACTGCATATACAATAAAATAAAATTGACAGTTCTCATTTAAATAAAAGCTACTTTGCAAGGAGACATACTAAGAATGAATCAACTTTAAAACAAAGTGCTTTCTTAAAACATCTTTTATGAACACCTAGAGACCAAGAAACCATAAACCACAGTTACCATGGTCAGTCTGAATTTGTTTTTATGAGGCATTGTTCAGTAAAAATAGAAATCTACAAGAATTTTCAAGTCCATTATATTTATCCCCACTCTGCAGTATGTTTTCCTTTCATAATTATTTTACCGAAAAAATATAAAATATTCTTTAATGAGGAATCTTTCTGAATCAAACATATTGGCTTTTCATCTATCAATAATTTTATTTTGATCCATTTGAACTGTTCAGACACCTTTTCAGGTTGCAAAATCATGAAAAAAAACTGTTTTTTGAATTTTACTAGTATTATCTTTTGTGAAAAACAGTTGACTTTTATCAGTTAGCAGATGTACTTGGACAGATACACACTATATTATGCTGAATGATGTTTAAACAAAATAAGAATTTTAACTTTATTAGGAATATGAATGAATGCTAAAACTTTAATGAGATTTGTCTTAAAACCTAGGAAATTTACTAATATTATCCTACAGTATTTCAGACAGTCAAGTTCTGCTTTCAGCTGCAACAACTAATCATATGTTTCATATCTAAAGACAAACCCAAACTTTGTTTTTGAGTTCTCATATCCTATAAGAATATGAAGTGTTTTATAAGCAATAGATTTCCCTCACTTACTTGCAACACTTAAAAGTAATATATAGTTATATATACATATATATATATAATATATATATATTTAAACCACAGCTTTACCTCTAGGATTTCAAAGTAATGTCATCAGCAGCACCACTGGGACAACAGTAGATTCTGCATTATGAATGTGTTGTGCAATGTGCACTGAAGCAATGCTAGCATTGCCAAAATTAATATTGAAAGCATAAGGCTGCCCAGCCCCCTGGCATTGCCAGAATACACATAGGAAGAGGCACTGAATTAGTTCCAGACATTGCCCAAAGTCCAGATGAGCCAACATACACTAGCACATTTACACCTGGATTCAGAGACCATAGCAGTAAATGTCTGGGGTTTGGAAGCCTTCCTGAAACCACATTAGACTTGCACAGCTTTAGACTTCCAGAAGAAATGAAAAAGTGAAAAAAATCAGATAAGTAACTGAAACAGATTCAAACATTCAAACTACCCTAAAGTTTTCACATTGCTGGAGAATAATATAAACCAAATATGTGGTTTATAAAGGTAGTGAAGAGCTGTATTAAATCATATTTGTAAACTTATTTCTTTAATTCTTTCTCTACCACATAAAAGTTTTCTAGTTTGCTGAGTTACATTAGAATTTAGAATGGCTATACTCTCCCCCTCCCCCCCTTTTTTTAAAGAAAAAAAAAAAAAACAAAAAACAAAAAACAGTTATCTCTCCTACAGTTCCAAACAAGACCAATTTCATCAGTAGAAAACAAAGGTACAGAAACATGGTTGCAGTCTGTCAGGTCAGGAACAGGTTTGCAGGTTCAATGCATTTATGCAAATTATTCCACAGTACAACATTCAGAACCATCTTGCCACCAGCTACTAAAAAAGGTTTGAAAGAATTTTCCCCTCCTTTATGTAAAGAATTTTGATTTTTTTTTTTCTCCTTTCATCCAAAAGAGGAGAATTGTTGTACTCAAATCTCGTACATCTCACCTAAACAATCTTACTTTGCTGTACTTCTTATTGCACAGTTTCCTGCCTGTGGCATTCTGCCCTGTGGCATGTCTTCCAAAGGTTCGAGTGGTTTTATCTAATTCCTTGAATAGGCATTATGCTGTAATATATGGCTTTAGATATGAATATATGCATTTCATCTGAGGTCAATGATCTACTCAAGTGCTCAGATATCATCAAGACAAAGATCTAACAGACTGATAGGGTATTTTAATTCATTGTCTAGACTTAAGCTCTGTGATACTTTAGTAGATAAACATACAGTGCTACTAGTAACAGTTACCATCTCTCTTTTTAATCAAATTTACATGTACATTCCTTCTCTCTGATAGAGACAAGTCTCCTGTTTCATGGTGTAGTGAATTTAGGGATTTGTGATATTTCTTTCCTAAATTGATGGAAATAGACTCATTGCATCAGTCAGTTAAGTGGCTCTTAAATAATATGTTGCCTTTTTAATGAAAGACATAACAATGGATTTAAAAGTGGATATGTAACATAATAGTTACACTTTATTATTATTATTATTTGATTCAGTATTTCCTCCGGGTATCTTATTCCTGTTGGTTATTTTTTTTCCTCATCATAATATTCCTTGAATTATGATTATATCTTTTCAGAAAATGGTCTTTGTCTCATTTATTAAAACACAATGAAATTCAGTCAGGAACTGATCCTTGGTCTTTTTTCTCAGGCTCTTTATAAAGAAGACATTAGAGCAAGACAGATCACCATTTCTGAAAATATAATTAAAGCAAAAATACAAAAAAAAAAAAAAAAGAATTTTTTTTTGCAAATATTTCATTGAAAAAAGCTCCAGTACCCCCTTAACTTTGAAAATTGATGATGACTTAATAACATTTTTTTTTTTTGTTTCTGATTTTTGACATTCTAGATTAGAATTCAGCTCCAGATTGTAGACATTTAAACTAACATGCTTAAAAATAGAAACTTAATTAAGGTTCTACCTTAAACACTGACAAATGCCTCAGTGTTCTGAAATGCCTCAGCATATTCTGCCTGACCTCTAGGTGATGTTCCAGAAGGACATATTCATCTCTATGTCATCCTATTTGTAGAAGTCTTGAGTAATCCAGGATGTCTCAAATGGCAGCAGATAGATAGATGTAGGTAAATGAACCATGCCCTTCAATGAACATAACTGGAACTTATACACCTAACCCACACAGAGACACTGTAATTTTGCACCTAAATTTAGATGGCACTGTTTTTGGTCTCTTCTACCATTACAGACCAGTTTTGTGTCCTTATCTTGGTTGCACACTGGAACAGGCTCCCCAGGGACATAGTCACTGCACCAAGCCTGTCTGAATTTAAAAAGCGATTGGACTGTGCACTTAGTCACATGGTCTAAACTTTTGGGCAGATCTGTGCAGTGCCAGGAGTTGGACTTCATGATCCTTATGGGTCCCTTCCAACTCAGGATATTCTATGATTCTATGATTCTATGATCTGCTGGTCCTGTTAATTGAGAGCTGGGGTGGCACTGAGTTTATTCAGGGAGGTTATGCTCTCATAACACTTCTGCTTGTCATAAATGATAGTAGAGGCAGTTGCCTGAATAGGAGAAGAGTGAGAAATAATGTTACAGAGAAAAAGGTATGCAGGTTTATGGCAAAAAGAGAACCAGATTAGTCAATGTAGTATAGGCAGAAATATCTCTAATAAGTAAGGTATATTTCCTTAAAGACATTGTAACTGAACTTCAGAAGTCTTTAGTATTTTTATGCTTTGGATTCCTTATGCCACATTATCCATAGCAGATGGTACACAGATGATCAATAGTCTACTGTTATTACTTGTTACTCTACTGCCTGAAGCTGCAGCAGTTTGTGAACTGATTGGAAACAAAACAAAACAACAACAACAAAAAAGTGCTAATGACCATAATTCATTATCAACAGTTATAGCAGATCACATTGCAGATTGTTTTCTAAGAAGTTAGGAATATGAAGAATTCTATTAATCTGAAGTACACACACCCCTTTGTGAACAAAACGGCATGGTTACATATTCAAGCACTCAGAAGTTTGTCAGAAATATTGCCTATGCATATGCAATTTTATAGCCTCTTTGACACATCCATCATAATATTTTAGTTACATGACTCATACTTCTTCCCCAAAGCTTCTAGCTGCATTTAATGTTATTCAAAGTTTGTTTGTTTTACTTATTCAGTGTTTGACCCCATACCTTATTTAACACATATTTAGCACTCAAAACTTTTATTAAAATTGAAATTATTTTCTTCATTACTGTTTCCATGGTATTTTTGCTATAGTGAATAAATATTTCGTAAATATAATTTCATGAGAATAAAGAAATTTTATTACAGCCATTGCTAATTTTAAAAATTAAGCACAGTTGCATTCTGATGCTCACTAATTTTGAATATGCAGTTCGGATCACATGAGACATAAACTAACTTGTTCATACACTAATTTTAACATTGTGCTAGTCTAGACTAGTCTAAACTGATTGTATTTACAACTCAAAACACAACAGTTCTGGAAATCTGATTATATTTTTTCATGATGCATCCAGAAAGAAATGTATTTACAAGGCCGTTTCATGCACTAGATGAAAGATGTATTTCTAAAAATTCGGGTGTAGGTTTCCCTTCCCTTCAAATCCTGGCATAATCCTACCATACAGCCTTTTCTCTCTTTTTCTCCTAGGAGATAACTAGTTTATTACTTCTCACTTTCTCCTCTCATTGCTTTCTGGTCTGTAAGCTACCTTTTTCTTCAGAAATGGTCTGATAGATTTCTAAGCAATTGTTCTCAACAGGGATATTCAATTTTCAATTTTGAAATCTGCTGTTTCAATTTAAGAATGGGAAAAGGACATAGGTTCCTGAAAGTTTGCTTCATTTTTTTTTTTCTACTTTTAATATGGCTTTATTAATTATGGTATCATTCTATTTCACATTCATCTGTCCGGTCTCATTTTTTTTTTACATCTTAAAACCAGAAATAAATTCAAGCATTTTGCACACTATTTTCTTGCAATGCTGCCTGACAGAATGTATCATTGGAGAAAAGTCTTCTGTTCAAATTTATGTGATCATAAAAGTGAAGATTATGATTCTGTGTATTCATGTTTGCAGACCACCTTAATTTTAGCATTGTCTCATATTTTGTTCTAATTCTAAGTAAAAATTCAGTAATATCCCCCTCTACAATTTCATGTAAAAGTGTTTGTATATTTACATGTAAAACATATGCATAGTAATATATACATGCCTAAACTCACATTTAGATATTTACATTGGCTATCTATGAGCATAAGCAAATCTGGAAGTATATTTTAAAATATATTTTGGTATTGCCATTCCCATTGGTTAATATGAAGTATATTGTCTTCTGAAGGAATATAAATATATAAATAGTGAATGGATGAAATTAGAAAGAAAGTCAAAATACACTGATTAGTATAAACAGGTAACTGCTTTGCTAAAGACAATAACCAACATCCCTACTTGTACCAAGTACTCATATTCCTACTAAATAAGAACTAACTAAACCAGATGACAGCCGACTGCCTGCTCTCATTTGGATTTATACATTATTTTCTTCCCCTACATTCTCATGATTATGCTATATATATATATATATATGGCTATTTGGACTTGGACTTCTGAAGGTACACAGGCTTGGTACATTCAAACTTCTGTATTTCTGATACATACATTACTCTTTGAATCCTTGCTTTTTCTCCATCACCATGAATCTACTTATCCCACTGGTGGCCCAGCCACTGATGGTGGGAAGGGTGAGCTGCTGCCCAAGGTAAGAGCATTCTACTCTCAGGTGCCACAGGAAATCTCTCCTGTTATGGCACAAGCTGCTAGTGTAATTGCTATATGTTAATGTAAAATACTGTTTGTTTGGTTTGTTTGTTTGTTTGTTTTGTTTTGCTATGTTTATTCTCTCCCCCTCTCCCCCGCCCTATCTTTTATTCAAACTCTAGTCTGTTTATTCTGTGTTGCAGGAAGCATGGCCGAAAGCATGACAGACACCAGTAGAGTCAGATCATGCTCCCTTTTATTGCCCGAATAGCCTAACTTTTATAGTGAACTTAACAGGGGAGGATACTGTGTCACACAAGATTATTGGTCAAAAGCACTCAGACAAACAACTACAAGAAAACAACCCCACCAGCAAGAAAATAACCCCCTTGTGATTAGCAGTCACATAGACCTTGTCCTTGAAGCCAGCTACTGGTAACAATATTTTTCTGAATTCCTCAATTGGGCGATGTGGGAACACTGTCATGGGAACTTCTCATAGTTGCCCTGGTAGCTTGGTTTGCTCAGCTACAGCAAGCCATGGGATTTTTGCTGTTTCAAAAAATCCCTCAACAATTCTGGTATTAAATAAGAATTATATTGGTTGATAAGCAAAGGCTGAAAAGGAGGGGATTTCATTCATTAAATATTTCATAGAATCATCTAGGTTGGGAAAGACGTCTAAGATCACTAAGCCAAACTATTAACCTAGCACTGCCAAATCTACCACTAAACAATGTCCCTAAGAACAACACCTACACATCTTTTAAACACCTCCAGAGATGGTGACTCCACCAATTCTCTGTGAACCCAGAACTCTGCTTCACAACCCTTCTAGTGAATACATTTTTCCTAATATCCAACCTAAACCTTTTGTGGTGCAGCTAGAGGCCAATTCCTCCTGTCCTTTGCTTGTTGCCTGGGGGAAGAGACTGATGCCCACCTCCCCACAACCTCCTTTTAGGTAGTTGTAGAGAGGGATAAGGTCTCCCCTGAGCCTCCTTTTCTTCAGGCTAAACAACCCCAATGCCCTCAGCCACTCCTCGTAAGACTTGTTCTCCAGACCCTTCACCAGTTTCATTGTACTTCTTTGGACGTGCTCCAGCACCTTGATGTCCTTCTTGTAGTGAGGGGCCCAAAACTGAACTCAGTATTTGAGATGCGGCCTCATCAGAACTGGGTATAGGGGGACAATCACTTACCTAGTCCTGCTGGCCACACTATTTTTGATACAATCCAGGGTGCTGTTGACCTTGGCAATCTGAGCACACTGCTTACTCATTTAACTGTCTATAAACCAATACTACCAGGTCCATTTCAATCAGGCAGCTTTCCAGCCACTCTTCCCTCAGCCTGTAGTGTTGCATGAGGTTATTGTGCCCCAAGTGCAGGGCCTGGTACTTAGCCTTGTTGAACCGCATACAGTAGGCCTCAGCATATCAATGCAGCCTATCCAGATCCCTCTGAGAGACCTCCTACCCTCAAGCAAATCAACACTCCTGCTTAACTTGGTGTTTGCAAACTTACTGAAAGTGCACTCAATCCCCTTGTTCAGAACATTGATAAAGATATTAAAGAGAAGTGGCCACAGCACTGAGCCTTGAGGGACACCACTTGTGACCAGCCTCCAACTAGATTTAATGCCATTCACAACAGCTTTTTGGGCCCAGTCACCTAGGTAGTTTTTTACCCAGTGAAGGGTATGCCCATCCAAGCTGTGAATGGTCAGCTTCTCCAGGAGAATGCTGTGGGAAATGGTGTCAAAAACAGTAGCTGCAATACAAAAAGTGTAATTTCCCTTCTGTGTCCTGCAATACTTACATAAATAACAACCACAGCATTCAGCTTTGGCAGAAATATGAACCCTGCTGGACCCTATGGTTCCAAATGTGTTTAGTTCCTGATATTGAATGTAATAGCATTGAGGGTGAACGGGCCATTAAACCAAGGAAGACAGAGGAAGAAGAGGTTAAACAAGACCATGGAAATCCTAGTAATGTAAAGTAATACAATGCATTGATTACGGTATATATACATGCAATCATCACGTGTCCCTTAGTCATTCTGGTGGTGAGATTCTGGCTTGAGAAATTAGAAGTTTACTGAAAGTAATTTCATAGGGGAATGGCTTGCTGCCATACTTGTGGATCAGTATGAAAGCACAACAAATAATGAAGAAAATGACAATCTTCACGCATAGGAAGCCTGTTAATTATCAAGCTGAGGAATAGTTCTAGATGTATTGCAACTGTTGCATATTTTAAGTTGTCTTGTATTTTGAGATGTTGATAATAAATGACTTGACAACTTTTTGAATTTCCCTTATCTCAGGAACCAGGCAAAGTAAATGATTTATTGAAAATTAGCATATTTTATGAACCAACCCAAAATATGTCATGAAATTTCCTCCAATAGATGCTAGTTATTGCATCACAAATAAAATCTTACATGTTATCAGTACCAAAATCACAGACACCAAAGGTCTTCTTCACAGTGGACAAAGGGTATTTCACAGGCTAAAAACTCATTAAAAATCTCTGTTATACCTGTGTTCCTTAAATATGGACTTGAAAGACAGAATAGCACCAGTTTGCAGAATTTGGATCATAGGATGACTGTACGATCAGGACTATAGCTGTTAAAGACTCAATTAAATTCTCCCAGCTGATAATGAGGACATTTCAAATAACAGTTTTATGCATTCAAGCCTATTTGGAGACCCAGTGACACCTGATAAAAGACTGTCAGAAAGCCACAGCATAATGGACCACTTTTGTGAAAGAATTTGTTAGTGAAAAAAACTACTTTGAAGTCTCTAAGAAATTTTATAGAAAGCTAGTAAAGATATATATATATAAAGATAATATATATATATATATTTTTTTTTTGAACAGGTGTAATATAATGAGACAGACAGGAATCAGAAAGGATTTAAGCTGTTGCATTTGGTATTAACTGTCTCAACATGGCGATATTTTGAAGGTGTGAAAATAAAACTTAAACAGCGAGCACCAGATTTTCAAAAAATAGATTGGAAACCATACTGTTCAGAGAGTCTTTTTCACACCTAATAGCTGGAAATGGTATTTTGAGAGGATATTGAAAGGTATTGCCTGGGAGGGAACAAAATTACTGCATGTGAAATGAAAAAAATGCTGTTTGAAGCAGAGTGCCACATTTAAGACAATTACCTGATGTCTGGAAACAGGCAACAGGTAGGCAAGACTCTCAATTAGAATGAAACAGTATCTTATCAGCTATAGAATACTTCTGTGTATTCATCACTTAAAATCAGAAAAAGGGGCACTCTTGCACAGAAGACAGATTTTATCAGAGTTCAACATCAGAAATAGAAAAACAGAAGGCTGAGAGATCACCCATCTAATTTCTTGCAGAGGTGTATGTCACTATGGATCTTGGGATTCAGATTGGTACATTCTGACAAAAGCCTCTGCGATAGATAAACTAAAGCTGACCTCAAGATCAGGTCAGTTTCACATCAGTTTTAGCTGAAGTTGCTGGATTCAGCAACTAAGTGAAACGTGATATATAGAAATTCAGACTAACTAGTCTAATACATCTTCTGCCATAAATGATGGGACAGATTAGTTAGCTATAGTTTAGGCATCTCCAGATTAGGCATTTAAGTCACAGTTAGTCATTCCAGGCTTCTTTACAGTCCACAAAGGGAAATTAATGTCATGCTAAGAAAGGCATCTAAGAGGAGTATGATGAATTACTCTCTGCAACACTTATTTCTGCTGACTTTAAAAGGTGCCTAGGGAACTGGTTCAGATTTACACATCTATGCCTCAGATGTGTCAAGGTTGGGCAGATTAATTTCTCTTTTATAACTTTTTTTCCTGAGTTTGTGTTAAAAAATATAGGGAAGCGCTTCCATGTTTGCTTCTGAATCCTATATTTCCTTAAAAATATTAAAAGTAAATGAAAAGCCTATTCATGTTTCTCATTCTTTCTAAATACATAGCTTTGCTTTATCTTTCTTTCCATCATTACAATATATGTAAACGGAGAGAAAAGAGAGTACTGTCACACATAAATAAGTGAAATGCATAAACCATGACAATGAAAACTTAAGAACACAGTATCTGAAATGCAAAAAGATGTGTGGAGAGAATTTATCTGACAGATGTCTCTTGATTAATTTGGAATTCTTCTTAGGAATGTAGAATAATTTCTGTTTTGGAAGCTTCCTATGAGGAAAAACTGCACATAACTCTACAGAGTTTGAGATTTTCCTTCTTAGAATCAGAATCACAGAATATCCTGAGTTGGAAGGGGCCCACAAGGATCATTGAGTCCAACTCCTGGCTCCACACAAGTCTATCTAAAAATTCAGACCACATGACTAAGAGCACAGTCCAAATACTTCTTAAACTCTGGCAGGCTTGATGCCATGACCATGTCCCTGGGGAACCCATTTCAGTGTGCGAACACCATCTTGGTGAATAACCTTTTCCTGATATCCAACCTGAACTTCTCCTGTTGCAGCTTGACTCCATTCCCTTGGGTCCTATCACTGGTCACTAAAGAGAACAGATTGTCACCTGCCCCTCCACTCCCCCTTGTGAGGAAGCTGTAGACTGTGATGAGGTCTCCCCTCATACTCGTCTTTTCCAGGGCCAAGTGACCTCAGCTGCTCAGTGACCTCATACTCTCAGCTCCTCGTATGTCTTCCCTCTAGGCCCTTCACCATCTTTGTAGTCCTTTTCTGAACATTCTCCAATAGTTTCACATCCTTTTTTGTACTGTGGTGCCCAGAACTACACACAGTACTCAAGGTGATGCTGCACCAGCGCAGAGTAGAACAGGTCAATCACTACCCTTGACCAACTAGCAATGCTGTGCTTGATGCACCTTAGGATACGGTTGGTCCTCCTGGCTGCCAGGGCACACTGCTGGCTTATATTCAGCTTGCTACTAACCAAAACCCCCAGATCCCTCTCTGTGGGGTTGCTCTGCAGCATCTTGTCCCCTATTCTGTACGTATAGCCAGGGTTGCCCATTCCCACGTGCAGGACCTGGCACTTGCTCTTGTTAAACTTCATGTGGCTGGTGATTGCCCAACACTCCAGTCTGTCCAGATCTCTCTGCAAGGCTGTTCCACCCTCAACAGAGTCAACACCTTCTCCTTCTCCTTCTCCTCCTCCTCCTCCTGCTCTTTCTCCTTTCTTCTTCTGCTCCTTCTCCTTTCTTCTTCTTCTTCTTCTTCTTCTTCTTCTTCTTCTTCTTCTTCTTCTTCTTCTTCTTCTTCTTCTTCTTCTTCTTCTTCTTCTTCTTCTTCTTCCTTCTTCTTCTTCTTCTTCTTCTTCTCCTCCTCCTCCTACTCCTCCTTCTTGTAGTTGTTCTTAATTATCTGTTAATTATTCTTAATATATGCTTGATATTGTCATACCAGCTCATACAGAGATGGATTTATCTTGTCTTTCACCAAGAAAAACACCAAAAAACTGCAAGTGCATATACATTACACATTAGCAAATAATATGCCTCCGCCTACATTAGAGATTAAATAATTCCAAGGAACAAAGAAGATTTGTGATAAGCTCTCACATAGTTGAGTTTTCTGCACATCAGACAAAAAAGCAGACTCACAAAAGAAAAGTTTGACCAACAGTGGCTTCATGGCAAAAAACCTCTATGCTCACTGATGTTACTTGTCTTTAAGTCAACAGGCTCTGTTGGATAAGTTCAATATGTGTTTCACTTTGTGTTGGCTTCTGTGGTACATACTTCTGATATTACTAATGTTGGGAGGACTAACTACAAGTATTTTTTTTTCTTTTTGATACAGATGTGGAAGGTTTTAAAGCCTTCTTCCTGTTTCCATGACTATAAAAAAAAAAATTCTTTTGTTTTTACAAGACATGATCATCGGCATGGACATACACTTAACACTGTTAGAATTAGTCTAAAGATTTCATTAGAGTAAGAGTAGTAATAAACATAGAATAATTGTAAATGAATGTATGAGAGAATGTACTACAGAATTACTGGATAAGTAAACCAAACTAAGTTTTAAACACAAGATCTCAGCATTCTTCCAGAAGTGTTATGGGTAATGAAAACAAAGAAGGGATCTACCCAAGAAAAAGGAAAAGAAAAAAAAAAAAAAAAAAAAAAGGGCACATGCCACTCTTTAAACTTAGCCAGACTGTAGACAATTTTTCCATGGTAACCAACTGACACCACATTAATAGTTCTAACAGATGGAGGACTATTAACTTGTCAAAAAAAAGGGACCCTAAAATAAAGTTAGGCTCACAATCAAAACTGTTTAAAAGAAAATTATTTTTAAATAAGTAAATCAAGTTGTCAAAACATAAAGTAAGAGAGCAGATACAAAAAGTGATACTTGTGAAGAAATGTTTCTTCAGACATTTTCCTATTTAATTGTCTGAGGTCTTCCAGAAACTGTGCAAGTAACATAGGTTTGGTGCGTTTGCATTGCTTTTCTGTTATTTGTTAGTTTGCAATAATTATTTTGAATCTTAGATAGTCCTTGCTATGTTAAGTTGTGCAAATAGAATCTAGCCTGAAAACCAAAAATCTGCATTTGTTCTTTAAATAGAGTCCTATCCATTACAGACCTCCCTGAACTTATGTTTTCTGCTTCTACAGCTCTAATCAAGTAAGGCTCCACCTCCCTTATTTACTGATTACAGGCAAACTAACTTATTACAGTGAGTTTCTTTAAGGATAAACACAGATCATTTCTTTTAATAACAGAAGGTAGAAAATATGTTGAAAAACAAATTTATAATTGGAACAAAATTACTAATGTATGGAAGAAATTCTGATGTTCTCATGCAACTTGCAATCATGTATTTGTTTGTTTTTCTATACTGATTTTTGCATATCAGTATATGCAAAAAAAATCTTGAATATATTTTGAAATGTTAAATAATAAGCCACAGGTTCAACCCATTTTTGTTACAATACATGAAAATACAACATACAAAATAAATACTAACAAAACACATCAAAAGCTTCTCCATTGTAGATGTCTTTTTATCCTGTATATTAGTAAATCGAGTAATATTTAACAACATTTTGGTTTAAATATATTATCAAT
This sequence comes from Aythya fuligula, assembly GCF_009819795.1. Taxonomy (NCBI): domain Eukaryota; kingdom Metazoa; phylum Chordata; class Aves; order Anseriformes; family Anatidae; genus Aythya; species Aythya fuligula. The sequence goes on from NC_045559.1 coordinate 154,084,088, forward strand.
TATTTTCATTATTGATAGTCCATACACTAAGTCCATACACTAAGCATGTTTCTTGTTGCAAATGTAAAACCTTCAAGAAAACTTGAAAAATGCTAAAGAGAATGCTGTATGCTTCTGACATTTGAGTTCTCCCCAGTCTAATGTAAAGATACCACCCTATGCCTTATTGTTGTCTGTTTAAATCTTTCATAAAAGACTAACTTGCAGTGTCAAGGCCACTGGCTAACATCCATTTCGACACTGATGAAATTACCTGTAGTGATGCAGAGTCTCCCGAGGCAGACTCTATCAGAAGTAATGAAATATGAAGGGACCAAAAAAAAACACCTGCTTCCACATGACAGAGCAGGTGAAAAAGGTAAAAAAGTAAAAAGAAATAAAAAAAAGAAGAAAGAAGAAGAAGAAGAAGAAGAAGAAGAAGAAGAAGAAGAAGAAGAAGAAGAAGAAGAAGAAGAAGAAGAAGAAGAAAAGAAGAAGAAAGAAACACTTTGAAAAGTATAAGCGAACATATATTTTCCTCCAGAATGATTATTAAACTCCATAGAAGCAAGACAGATTTGCCAACAGTATGGCAGTATGGTCTGGAATGGTATGCAAACAGTGTTTTGAAATTATGGTCATGTAAAATATTATAAAAAGACAGATGATAGACAATAGATGACAAATGATTCTTTTAGAGTTAGAAAAGGCAAAGAATACTGCTTGAGATCATTTCCTCAATACGTGAATAAGTACATATGTCTTTCTCAAATCTATCAAATCTCTACTCTACTATAATGAAGCTGAGTATGCCACCAGTAATTGCAGTTGCAAAAATGATAGATAACATTGATCTGATTTCATTAGACACAGGCTTGTAATTACATAGAAATCAGACAGACATTGCGTTGTTGTTAATGGGATCCCAGCAGTTTTGGAAGACTTTGGATCCAGCCATATGAACTGGCATTCTCAGAAGTCCTGAATTCATTGTCCAGGGAGTGCCCTCAAATTGAGGGACTTACCTAGCAAGGAAAGTTGCATGCATATAAAACAAGACATAGGTATTGACTGGTACACTTACACCATCATAATATCAACACTATGGACAATTGTAACATATTAAAGGAATCTCTTTTTTGATACAGTTCATGAAGTGAAAATACAATGTTAAAACCACCCTTGTATCAGAAGGAGGAAGGGAGGCATTATGCTAATACCTTTAGCAAAGCTTTCCTGGGACAAGAATGACTAAAGTGGTCCCTTTGACTTTCAGTTCACGGGCATATGGAAGAAAGCAGTGAACAAACTCAAACACACAAGTTATTTTTTATGTAGTTCTGACTTTTCCCTAGCCATGTATCTATCTTACTTAAAGGATTATTATAATTTCAGAAGTCTGAATCAGGCCTTTACCACCACTGCAATCATTGACAGAAATCTAGAGGCTGAAGAATCCTGTTTGCTAGCTACTGAATGTGCACCTCACTGTAAACTAGCACCCTCCTTGCAGCTTCTTATTTGCTTACTTTAGAGTATTTCATTGCCTCCTTTACAATACTTTACCGATAGTAGATTTTTCATGTTGTAATATTAATTTGGGTCATTTCAGGGATAAAATGTGTGGTTATTTTTTAATTATTTTTAGTTTAGTTTAGTTTGTTAATAATTAAACTCCTATTCATTCTTTTGGTACTAATATATTTATTCTTTCCCTTAAATCCTTTAGAAGTTGTGGCCAATAAGGAACATGACAGCAAGTATGAAGCAGAGCAAATCTTTAGCTGCCCATGTAATTCAGAGACATACTACATACAATGAGAATACTGAAAAATCAGTTTCATTCTGTTCATTTTTAATCCTTCCAAGAAACAGGTTTATCACTTCAGAAGTAATCAACAATATTCAGAGGAACTAATGCAATACGCTTAAAAACAAAAATTTATCTAGAGTCCATGCTGGAAATATTATTCCCAATTTGAAGAATATGAATAAGGATGGAAAAAATGCAGACAAATTAAAGAAAGAAATCACAAAATATGTATTTTTGCCTAACAATTACATATTTTGGATACTCCCAATGCATCGTTATAGATTTCAAAATTTTTAAGTATCTTTAAGTACCTCTTGCCATCCTATTTTTTTTTTTTTTCTTAGTACCACATATACAAATTCTATGTAGAAAAGTGAAGATAGTTTTTGGGGCCTCTATATCTATTGGGATTTATATAGGCATTATATTATTGATGACTCAAAAAGCTCTGCTTATTTCAGTGATTAATCAAAATACCCAGTGAATCACAGTACTGTTCAGAAAATATGATTTTGCCAAGAGCTGCCAGCGTCATTGGTCAGATATATTTGTATGCTGGAATACATTTCCTACTTATTAAAAAACGTTAGTATTTCACACAAACACAGAAAACACCTAATTTTTCTATGCACATGATATTGATTTCTACTAAATGATAGAACGTAATAAAATTTAGAACATGAAAGAATAAATTCACAGTGTTACTATATATTTATTTCTAAAGAAACCTTGGTTAATTAATGATGAACAAAATATTTTTTTTTTCAGAGAGAAGCAATGATTTTAGATGCCTTCATTTTAAGGTGCTCCAAGTTAAGTACATTTCATGGGGTCTTTCATCATCATGAGTAGGAAGTCTGAAAGTTTTTTTAAATTGAATGTCCAGCTGAGTTCTAGTAAGCCTCTTTTGGAGAATTATTCATGTACAGAGTCAGCAACCACTCAGACAAATTAAAAATAATAATAATAAAAAAAAAATGGTGTACAATTATGTTCTGAAACATAAAAGTGTTTGATATAGGGAGGATGTTACCTTAATAACCAAAAGATGACCTCCACTCAGTACTCCTCTGGCAAAACAGGTCTGTATCTTAGAACAGATATGATTCATATGTATCACAGAATCACAGAATCACAGAATTTCTAGGTTGGAAGAGACCTCAAGATCATCGAGTCCAACCTCTGACCTAACGCTAGCAGTCCCCACTAAACCATATCCTTATGATACTACTGACTCCTGCCACAAAAAAGACCTTCCAGCCTTGCTTAACTGATCATGTGCAGTGCTACATATCTTTCAGACATTAGTGACATGAGACCATGGCCAAGTAACAAGTGTAATACTTTTTAATTTATTAATTTAATGTATTGACTAAGTTACCATAGTTAATTGCTGAGACAATGGAGTCATCAAAAACTACCTACAAACATTCATCCCAGGCTGTAAAACATTCCAGTCATTGCACAGAATGCCTCTATAAAAGCCAAATAGATGCTGTATCTCAAAATGAGCAGCCAATTGGCAGAGGATAGAAATATCCAGTTATTGGAGGAAACCATTTTTCACAGAACAGTCTTTCTAGCACTGCTCTCTCTGTCCTGGGCTTCAAGTGAGACCTATAAAATAACATCAACAGATGAGCCTGGAAACTAAATCCCCTTTTTATGCTGGACAGTAAAGTTATGGACTGAATAAAAATATTGCACATTCCATTTTTCCCTGTAACACCTTAGCAGCTTGAACATTTCCTTTCCTTTCCTTTTCTCCTGGACTAATTTAGTAACATAAGGTGTAATCTGTAGTTAGTTCTATTCAGTGTAACTAATAAATGGGACTTAAAGATATGACATGAAGTACAATGCAGGAAGCACAGAACTATCATATTTTCAGTGTTTTGATGTACTGAAAAGCATCTCCTTTGCAAAATATATAGGCATTATGCCTAAGTATGCTTATATTGATTAGCCTGGACTCAGGTGCAGATACTGAAATATTTGAAATAAAATGCTTCCATTTTATTTATTTATTTATTTATTATGATTGAATTGGACCTCAATTTGAAAGCACATACAGAAATCACTAGAAGTTGTGAATACTTGGTAACACTGAAAATCAAGACCTTTTTTATTTATTGCAGTTGGTGGTCTTCTTTAGAACCACCTAACTATGTTTTGAAAGTGACATATCAGATGAGAAGAAATAAAATGCCTCAATCCCCATTATCAAAAAAAAAAAAAAAAAAAAAGACATAACGCCAGCTGTCTCCAAAGAAAGTCAGACACAAAGCAATAAATTTCTCTCTGCAGCACCTGTATTCAATTTCTAAGGTACATCTGTCATTTTATTTTAACAAACTCTAACGAGATAAGTTCACAGCCATCTGTGTCTCTGTACCTTGCAAACAATTCAGATTACCTCACTTTAAAAACACCATTCAAAGCAAAGCAAAACAAGGCAAAGCAAAGTTGCAAAGTAATTGTGAAAGATTAGAGATGACATTCTGAAGTTTTTTACATCTTACAACAAATATCTCCATCTACTATAGTTGTAAGACCTGTGCATATAACTGTAGTTGAATGGCCAGGCTATGCAGAACTTGTAACAGGTTATCCATCACTCTTCAGTAGCAGCTCTATTCCACTATAAGATTAATAGAATCATATAATAATTTGGGTTAGAAGGGATCTTAAAGATCATCCAGTTTCAACCCCATTGCCGTGGGCAGGGACACCTCCCACCAGAACAGGTTGCCCAAAGTCCAGTCCAACCTGGCTTTGAACACTGCCATGGGCATCCACAACTTCTCTGGGCAACCTGTTCCAGTGCCTCACCACCCTCCTAGTAAAGAATGTATTCCTTATGTATAATATTAATCTACCCTTTTTAAGCTTAAAGCCATTACAGAATCACAGAATGGTTGAGGTTGAAAGGGTCCTCTGAAGATCATCTAGTCCAACCCCCCTGCCAGGCAGGATCACCTGGAGCACATTGCGCAGGATGGCATCCAGGTTTTGAATATCTCCAGAGAAGTAGAGTCCATACCCTCTCTGGCAACCTGTTCCAGCGCTTTATCACCCTCACAGTAAAGAAGTACCCCCTCATATTCAACCGGAACTTCCTGTGCTTCAGTTTGTGCCTGTTTCCTCTCCTGTCACTGGGCACAAATGAAAGGAGACTGCTTCCATCCTCTTGACACCCTCCCCTTAAGTATTTATACACATTAGTGAGATCTCTCCTCAGTCTTCTCTCTTTCATGTTAAACAGACCCAGTTCTCTCAGCCTGTCCTCTTATGACATGTTCCAATCCTCTAATCACCCTTGTCCTATCACTACGTTCCTTGATACACAGTCCCTCCCTATCTTTCCTGTATGTCTCCTTTATAGAATCATAGATCATATTATTCTGATATGATTTATGTTATGATATGATATATGTTCTGATATGATCTATAATATGATATATGTTATGATGTGTTTGATAAGATATATCATATTATAAAAACATATATATTCTGGTCACAGAGTAAAACTAGGAAATGATAAGAAGTTTTTGAAATTCCATGATGCTCACATACTCTTTTCTTTAGTTATTCTCTACTTATGAAAGATATCAAAAAGGTTAGGCATAATCTAAGTTTATATTTACTGAGAATCCATGCAAATGAAAGCAAGAGGACAGAAGAATCAGCAGTGTATCAGAACTCCCCAATCAATGAGACTACTGTCATTGATACCTTGCCTGTAGTTTGTTACTTATTAAGATGCATGAAAAGCACTTATAAAGTAGTATAAAAGCATGAAATGTTCATACTGCAAAGCTGTCTTATTTATTTATTTATTTATTTATTTATTCCTAAATTCCCACTTAAGAATAAAGTGTTTCAAGGAATGAATATAAAAATATTATTTTTAACTAAAACTAAATGGTTAAGACTCTAGATATGACTTGATATTCTCTACCAGCTTTGTATAAATAAAATTCTACTTTGATCCAAGGCCTTCACACATGGTGTCAAATCACATAACCCTTAACAAAAGTCATTTATGAATACAGAAATGTATGGCATTAGAAGCAGATTCTTTTATGCAGAAATTAGGACCAAGGGAGAGACAGCATATTAATTCAGTATTAGACAGAGCTAATTTAGGGGAAAGGAAGAAAAACAACAAAACAGATCAAAACAAAATGAAAATATTCAGATCAGAGCCAAACACTGGATTATTTTAGTCCCTTTGTAGGAAAATAAATCATTACTTTTTCCTCATTTGTTAAATCAAACTTTGCTATTAGTGAAGGAGAATATAAGTTGTAGTCTAATTATAAAAATCATACTTCTGTTAGAGATGAAAATACATTTTTTAAACCAGAAAATTTTCTGTTCCAGTCCATTACTGATTATGAATGTCAGTCACTTAGAGCCTGAAGTCACCTACAGCTAGGCAGGTATGTATAACTGCATCCTGTTTACTTAAGTTGCAGTTGAATAAGCTTTTCCACCAAGGTAAATGCTGAGTGTCAGAAACCTAAGGACAGACCAGAATAAGGAGAAAGAGTTCAGATTATTACTACAGAGTCAATATGGCATAATCAGAGATGTGAAACCTAGGGCTTTAAACTAGGTATGAAGGGGGATAAGAGAAGAGGAGGCTCAGGGGTGACCTTATCGCTCTTTTTAGGTACCTCAAGGGAGGCTGTAGCGAGGTGGGGGTTGGTCTGTTCTCCCACGTGCCTGGTGACAGGACGAGGGGGAATGGGCTTAAGTTGAGCCAGGGAAGTTTTAGGTTAGATGTTAGGAAGAACTTCTTCACTGAAAGGGTTGTGAGGCATTGGAGCAGGCTGCCCAGGGAAGTGGTGGAGTCACCATCCCTGGAAGTCTTCAAAAGACGCTTAGATGTAGAGCTTAGTGATATGGTTTAGTGGAGGGCTGTTAGCGTTAGGTTGGAGGTTGGACTTGATGACCTTGAGGTCTCTTCCAACCTAGAAAATTCTGTGATTCTGTGATTCTGTGGGATGGGGCTGAAGCTAGGATTGTTGGGGCTGTGCCAGGGGGAACAATGGCAAGGCCGGAGGATAAGGCAATGGCCCAGCTGAAGTGCATCTACACCAATGCACGCAGCATGGGTAACAAACAGGAGGAGCTGGAAGCCATCGTACAGCAGGCAGGCTACGACTTGGTTGCCATCACGGAGATGTGGTGGGACCAGTCTCATGACTGGAGTGTTGCAATGTCTGGCTATAAGCTCTTTAGAAGGGACAGGCAGCACAGAAGGGGTGGTGGTGTGGCTCTCTATATTAGAGAGTCTTTCGAGGTTGTAGAACTCGAGGCTGGGAATGACAAGGTTGAGTCCCTTTGGGTTAGGATCGGCAGGGACAACAAGGCTAGTGTCCTGGTCGAGGTCTGTTATAGACCGCCGAACCAGGATGAGGAGACAGATGAGGAATTCTACAGGCAGCTGACAGAAGTTGCAAAATCGTCAGCTCTTGTAATCGTGGGGGACTTCAACTTCCCTGACATATCCTGGAAGCACAACACAGCCCTGAGAAAGCAGTCTAGGAGGTTTCTGGAGAGCATGGAAGATAGCTTCCTAACGCAGCTGGTTAGTGAACCTACCAGGGGTGGTGCTCCGCTAGACCTTCTCTTCACAAACAGAGAAGGACTGGTGGAGGATGTGATTGTTGGGAGCTGTCTTGGGCAGAGTGACCACAAAATGGTGGAGTTCACTATTCTTGGCGAGGCCAGGAAGGGGACCAGTAAAACCGCTCTATTGGACTTTTGGAGGGCTGACTTTGAGCTGCTGAGGACACTAGTTGGTGGAGTCCCTTGAGAGGCGGTTCTGAAGGGCAGAGGAGTCCAGGAAGGCTGGGCGCTCTTCAAGAGGGAAATCTTAATGGCGCAGGAAAGGTCTGTCCCCACGTGCCCAAAGACGAGCTGGCGGGGAAGAAGACCAGCCTGGCTGAACAGAGAATTGTGGCTTGAGTGTAGGAGAAAAAAGAGAGTTTATAAGCATTGGAAAAGTGGGCAGGCCACTAGGGAGGACTTTAAGGATGTTACGATGCTGTGCAGGGACAAAATTAGGAAGGCCAAAGCTCATCTGGAGCTCAATCTGGCTACTGCCGTTAAAGATAACAAAAAACATTTCTATAAATACATCAACACAAAAAGGAGGACTAAGGAGAATCTCCATCCTTTACTGGATGTGGGGGAAAACTTTGTTACAAAAGATGAGGAAAAGGCAGAGGTGCTTAATGCCTTCTTTGCCTCAGTCTTTAGCGGCAATACCGGTTGCTCTCTGGATACTCAGTACCCTGAGCTGGTGGAAGGGGATGGGGAGCAGGATGTGGCCCTCACTATCCATGAAGAACTGGTTGGTGACCTGGTACGGCACTTGGATGTGCACAAGTCAATGGGGCCGGATGGGATCCACCCAAGGATACTGAGAGAACTGGCAGAGGAGCTGGCCAAGCCACTGTCCATCATTTATCAGCAGTCCTGGCTATCGGGGGAGGTCCCAGTTGACTGGCGGCTAGCAAATGTGACGCCCATCTACAAGAAGGGCCAGAGGGCACACCCGGGAAACTACAGGCCTGTCAGTTTGACCTCAGTGCCAGGGAAGCTCATGGAGCAGATCCTCTTGAGAGTCATCACGCAGCACTTGCAGGGCAAGCAGGCGATCAGGCCCAGTCAGCATGGGTTTATGAAAGGCAGATCCTGCTTGACGAACCTGATCTCCTTCGATGACAAAGTGACGCGCTGGGTGGACGAGGGAAAGGCTGTGGATGTGGTCTACCTTGACTTCAGCAAGGCTTTTGACACCGTCTCCCACAGCATTCTCCTCAAGAAACTGGCTGCTCTAGGCTTGGATTGGCGCACGCTTCGTTGGGTTAGAAACTGGCTGGATAGCCGGACCCAAAGAGTCGTGGTGAATGGTGTCAAGTCCAGTTGGAGGCCAGTCACTAGTGGCGTTCCCCAGGGCTCGGTGCTGGGACCGGTCCTCTTTAATATCTTCATCGATGATCTGGACGAGGGCATCAAGTGCACCCTCAGTAAGTTCGCAGATGACACCAAGTTAGGTGTGTGTGTCGATCTGCTTGAGGGTAGGAAAGCTCTGCAGGAGGATCTGGATAGGCTGGATCGATGTGCTGAGGTCAACTGCATGAAGTTCAACAAGGTCAAGTGCCGGGTCCTGCACGTGGGGTGCAATAACCCCAAGCAGAGCTACAGGCTGGGAGAGGAATGGTTGGAGAGCTGCCAGGCAGAGAAGGACCTGGGAGTGATGGTTGATAGTCAGCTGAATATGAGCCAGCATTGTGCTCAGGTGGCCAAGAAGGCCAACAGCATCCTGGCTTGTATAAGAAGCAGTGTGGCCAGCAGGGCTAGGGAGGTGATCGTCCCCCTGTACTCGGCTCTGGTGAGGCCGCACCTCGAGTACTGTGTTCAGTTTTGGGCCCCTCGCTACAAGAAGGACATGGAGGTACTTGAGTGGGTCCAGAGAAGGGCGACGAAGCTGGTGAGGGGCCTGGAGAACAAGTCCTACAAGGAGCGGCTGATGGAGCTGGGCTTGTTCAGCCTGGAAAAGAGGAGGCTCAGGGGCGACCTTATCGCTCTCTATAGGTACCTTAAAGGGAGGCTGTAGCGAGGTGGGGGTTGGCCTGTTCTCCCATGTGCCTGGTGACAGGACGAGGGGGAATGGGCTTAAGTTGAGCCAGGGGAGTTTTAGGTTAGATGTTAGGAAGAACTTCTTTACTGAAAGGGTTGTGAGGCATTGGAACAGGCTGCCCAGGGAAGTGGTGGAGTCACCATCCCTGGAAGTCTTCAAAAGACGTTTAGATGTAGAGCTTAGTGATATGGTTTAGTGGGGACTGCCAACGTTAGGTCAGAGGTTGGACTCGATAATCTTGAGGTCTCTTCCAACCTAGAAATTCTGTGATTCTGTGTGATGAAGACAAGGGATTATGGAAAACACTTTGCAAATCAAAGCCAACAAATATGGCAATGGCAAGAGATTCAGTCAAGAATCTAAGACACTTATGGCCAGGTTAATTGTAGTGAAATAGGAAGAAATTTGAACTGATTAGTAATGGACAAGCTATAAAAGCATTCCAGCATTACAGAAGCTCTGTGCACAAGCATAATGAAACTGTACTCTTCCAAATAGCAGTGTGGATTAGTGATAGGACAGGATAATAGTCTGTGCTCAAGAACTTCATAAAGCATATAGGAAAAAAGTACCCAGACTTCTAAGTGGAAGAGAGTTGACAATATTGACTGAAAGTAAACCTCTGAACCATAATAGAGCAATGTCCTTATATAATAATGTGCTTTTCTGCATATTGTTTTTTGTTTGTTTGTTTTATAGGCTGTGGCTATACTTCAGCTTTTAAAGCCAAACGTACCTGCTTGCCAGTTTTTTAACTCCCTCTAACTAGCAGAAAGAGTATTATTCTTGGTTAGTTCACACCTTACCCCTGATTGTGTTACTGTAAAGGCCACATTATACCATAAGAAACATCAAAACCGAAATGTACACTAAAAAGTATGCACTGCTAAAAAAAGTTAATAAAAACACAAATTCATTCATTTTCTCCATAAAATGTAGTAGTATCCATGTTCTTTAGATTCCATACTTAGTAAGAAACTCATAGCTCACTCCTCATATGTTCCCAGAGGAGAATCAAGTTTTTGCTTAAGTAATTTGACTGAGAATACTACAGCAAATACAGCCAAGAATGAAGCTCACAGCATTCAACTCCTTAGTTGTCAGGAAAATAATTAGGTGTCCTTCCATTCCACTCCTTGAGGTAAGAAGTACCCTCTCAAAATATTCTAGATTATCACTCAACTTTTACAGTAGTATCATTTCTGTGATGAATACAAGTTTATTTCTGCTGTTACTCCAGAAGTAACATAAGTGCTGTCTCATATCTGCCAGCCTCACAAAAAAAAAAATCCAGAAAACCCACAGTGGCACAGGTAGCACTAAGTACAAATGTACAGGTAACCAAAAGGTGTCCTTGTCCAGAACAGTCAGGGCTTCCTTGAGAACTAATCCCTGATCATGGTTTGATTACCTAAACAGAGTGCCTTCTGAGATATCAAGCACAGACATTTGAACAGAGACCTAAAAAGTAGTTGTTAGACTTCACAGTCTGTACTGACTATACTTTCTTTGAGTGTAATATAAATTTAAATGCTTGTCTCACTTGTAAGCACCAGTATAATACAGACATAAATTTAAGCATCTGAGTTTGAAATTGAGTCCCATTCAAATAATACTGTTGCTTAAGCATATGTATCTAGTGACTTTCAAAATGCCCTACAATACTATGCACCACCTTGAATAACACTAACCACCTATGTTTAAGCAAGCAAATCCTTCTCCAAGAGTGTAAAATAACTTTGGTGTCAATTCAGGTGCCTAAACAAAAATATCAAATACCATTTGTGATGTTCTATGATACTCAAAATTTGGAACATTGTGGCATGGTATACATCACAGATTGTGCTTTTCTGAAGTGACCCCTCGAGGTCCAAAGCCGTATCGTATAATATTTCAAATGGTTGTCAATAGGTACTTTAATTAAGCCTTCTACAATTTCTTTTTCAGTATGATCATAAACATTTTAGTTTAGAAAAACACCCCAAATCATTCATGGCTAAATTCTGAAAAGCCAAAGATCCAAACCAAAGAGAGAAAGTCCATACAGAAGACTAATAAATAAATGAGTGTCTTTATTGTCTTGCACTTTCAAACAAAACTACTTTAGGAATGCACAATCAGCTAACTAAAATGCAAGAAACTCCATTTGTTATCAAGTTATTAATCTACAATCAGTGGTTATCTATTCTGGATAGAATGTTAGGACTTCACTGCAAATAGATATTAAGATTAAATCTACAGAACCTTCTCCATTTATAATCCCACCTATCTTCTACCTTATAGCACTTCACAGACTTTTTTTTTTTTTTTTCAGATACTCTATAATTTCTTCTTTCAGAAAAATTTGGGTTAACTATTATTATTATTATTGTTATTATTATTTGCATAATCTGGCTTAGCTGCAGTGATATACTCAATGTGTAAGAAAGCAATTCAAAGTTCTGTGAAACAGTTCACAAGAACTTCTTTTGATCTTCCTTGAAGAACTAAAATAACACATCACTAATAGTGAACATTTTTGCTAATAATGCCAGTAGATATATTTATTTATTTATTTATTTATTTATTTACTGGGGGAAGGAGGGGGACAGAGGGGAATGATCACCAGTCAAAACCAAATTGCAGTAAACTTTTTTTGATACACTCTTTTCACATCACCATAACTTTCCCTGATAGAATAAGTTTCTTCCTTGCCCATGCATTTTTCTGGTTTCCAACATTATAACCTTTAAAGTTAAAGGGTCTGCCTAATGGACACTTTTTGATTTCTTATCCAATTTTACCCCATTTTGAAGACAAATCACCCAACCGAGTGTCAAATGTAGCAGAAGCACTAGCTCCCTCCTTTCCCAGAGGCTTCAAGAACTCTCTCAATTTCATGCTTCCTTGCACAACTTTATTTACACTAAAACCATTCTGCTGTGTGCTTCAGAGCAAATACTTGGTCTTGATCTCCCAGAAAATCTTGGCTATATTATCTGAACACTCTGTGAAGCCTTGAGTCTTTAGTGTAGGCTGTGGCTGATATATCAGGTGAAATACAAGTGAACTGCCTAATGGAACTTAATGTCCCATCAAAATGGGGTCAACAGGATACAATCAAACATGTATATCATCAGCTGACAGTGTCCAAGTTTTTCTTCAAAATAGTATTTAGATTTGAAGCAGACGCTTTAACAAATTTGTTGTAGACTGGTGAGGCTCATCTACTCTGAAACACAAGCTGACATCTCAGATTTTCAACTTAATAATAATTTAATTCTAAAATCTACAGAATTTGGGTTTTCTCAGCAACATTTCCATGAATAAACAGAGCTACAAATATAACCCCAAAACATTACTGAACTTGTGTTTGACAAGCTTAATTACAAAGGTTTTCAAAAAAAAAAATCAAAAATGAAATAACTTTCTAGTGTTTGATTATCTCTTCAAATTATCAGCTCAAGCATTTTTGAGATAGCACAGAGACTGTCTACATAAAAAACTTTCGTGCATGCATATGAAGAAATAGATTTTCTTCCTGAAAGATACGCTTTAACACTCAAAGCTTTAAAAAATTCAGTAAATACTGCTGAATACCTATCTTTTATTCAGAATATAAAGACTCTCTTCAAAGCTCTTATTTAAATATGTTAACTACTTAGACACTTTTCTAACACGAATTGGCACAAATTGAAAGACACTGAAAAGAGTTTTTGCGGCATGCCATTCAAAGTTAAATGTAACCATTTTGTACTTCTGTAGAAGTACATCTATTTCTTACTTCCATGGAACTTTTCTCACAAGAATTTAAATCACAAGATGAAAGAGAATACTTTCACAGTTACATTTTTCAGTGTGATGGAAGGGACTTGGTTCAGTTTATAACTGTGCTTGTTCCAACCCAGTAAAAGCTATTTCACTCAAACTAAAGGGACAAAAATCATAGCTATATTAAACAAACACACAAACAAACAAACAAACAAAACAAGCAAAAAAACACTACAAAGTAGCGATTGGATTACAAAATAATGTTGAGATGTTTTTATTGCTAACCATACAACCAATTTTCCGTAAGATGCTTGACTAATTTGAAAATGATGATGAAATTCAAACTTGGCCTTTTAAGTATTGAAAGATCATTAGATGACTACACACTCCTATCTGTATAGATATATATTTTTCACAGTATGCAATTTAAGATCTCTTACAGCAACTTTTTTCTTACTTCCATAATCAGAGAACATTTTTGTATTGCAAAAAGGAACCCCCAAATTTTTGAAGGTAATGGTATTTTACATTCGAAGTTATCTTATGAAATATTTGTTTCTTGTTGGGATGTGGGATTTTTATTCTAAATCAGGTGTCTAATAGTTGGAAAAGACTTCTTAAAAAGCCTTCTGAAAACTCTTTGGAAATTTTACTGCTTTTTCTCAAATGACATACAGGCTTCTTCAGCGCTGTCAGACAAAAGCTTTCCAGGTAGATTTATTGTTCCATTAGAAAATAAATCACACAATTTAATTAATTTACATTATTTACAATAATATTCTCACAAGAACTTCACAAAGTACTTGAAATGAACCTACAAACTCTAACCAAGTCAAGAAACAATAGCAGAGAGAGTACTAGTTAAAATCAACAGAAGTTTTGCTGATTGTTGTAAAGCCTTGATTGATAGTAACTACTGACTTACCAAAGACACAAAATTGGTCTTTGATTCTTACACATTCGTCAAATCACCAACATTAAAACACTTCCTTGAGCCTAATGATTTTTTCACAGAATCACAGGGATAGGGTCCTCTGGCGTCATCTGGTCTAAACCCTGCTCAAGCAGGACCATGCCCAGGCAATGTTACCTGCACAGTACAGAAGTGCTGCCTGATGTTTAGACAGACACTCCTGTGTTACTGTTTGTGCCCATTGCCTCTTGGTCTGTCTCTGAGCACCACTGGAAAGAGCCTGGCTCCGTCATCTTTGCATCCTCCCATCTGAGGCACACCCTTCAGCTGCTTTCCAGAGAGTTGGTTGCACATTAGAACAGGCTCCCTAGTGCACCAAGCCTGTCTGAATTTAAAAAGCAATTGGACTGTGCACTTAGTCACATGATCTAAACTTTTGGGTAGACCTGTGCAGTGCCAGGAGTTGGACTTGATGATCCTTATGGGTCCCTTCCAACTCAGGATATTCTATGATTCTATGATTCTAAGTTAGCCCCCAGAATATAATGGTGCATAAGGTTATTATTCCCCAGGAGTGGGAGTTTGTACTTCCGTTTGTTGAACTTCATGAGGCTTATGTTTTTCTTTGTTGTTCTTAAAACAAACTACACTGGGATAAAGCTCTGAGGAAGTACAACCAAAAGGTCAAAAACATTTGAAAACTTAAACTTCTGGGAGATTAAGGTACTATGACCCTTTGAAAGAGATTAAGGGATTTGTACTTTGTAAACTTGGCATATTTGGGAAATTTCTTTCTTCAGTATTAAATCCATGCCTTACTCCTACTGTTATCCAAAAGTGAGACTGTTTAAAAGTGAGCCTAGATAATGAAAAACTCGAGTTATATTATGGAAAAAGAAACAAAATCTAATATCTGAAATGGCACAGATCTTTACCTTTAATATTTTGTCTTAAGCTGAATTCATTTTTAGAAAACAAAACAAAACAGAACTTTTCTCTACAAGCCTGTGTGACATTTTTGAGTCCATCTGTACTTGTTTATATTTTGTTTTACTTTCCTCAAAATGTACTCAGTTTTCTCTTTTACTTTCTGTATGAAACCACGAGAGCATAATGCTATCACTTCATATAGTGTCATATGACAACAAAAGAAGACCTTGTAACAGACTTTTGTCCAATCACAAGAAGGAGGGAGAAACCGTACTAAAAATCTTAAATATTTCTGTAGGATGAGTTGTGGGCGAAAATGTCATACTCTTTCAAATCTTCCTTTAAATAATCTGACTTCATGCTTTCACTTCACCACCTTGATTAACTCTGAAAAAGAACAGCTCTGAAAACAGCTCTCTCCATATCTCTGAAAGATTTTTTTTGCATTACTATCTGCTAATTTCATATTTGTTAGTGGCATTTTTTTCTTTAAATTTCTTCCTATATCTGTAATGACTCCTAAAATACAAAAATGGGAGAGGTTTATCCTCAGAGACAAAACTGGACATCAGCCTGATGATTATTGATTATTGGAAAGTGGAGATTAGATTAGAGTCACAGAAAGGGTGAGGTTGAAGGGGACATCTGGTGGTCATATGGTCCAAACCCCATGCTCAAGCGGACAAACCATTCCCATGTGGCTTTTGGAGATAGCCAAAGTGGGAGAATCTATAGCCTCTCTGTGACAGTGCTCTGTCATCTGCACAGTAAATGAGTGCTGCATGATGTTTAGGTGCTGATGAAGGAAGAACAAGCAAGATGACTTGACAGCAAATTTACAAAAATAACCCTACACAGACTCAGAAGCAGTGAGGAAGCATCCGTAATGACCTTCTGCTAGCAAAGAGCTGGGATGTTGAGACCTCACTGCAGCACCCCTTCTACCACCTTCCTCTTGTGGATGGTGAGTGCTGATGGCTGTAGGAGCAAGAGAAGCACTGGAAGGGTAAAAGAGGTACAGTTACATATCTATACATACTGTTAGTATGAGTACAACAATTTTAATTATATTATTATTAGGTATTTTTTCTGCAGTTGTGTTCTTTTCTGTAATTAGGTCTTGATTAATAATTATTATTGTGTTAGACTTGTAAGAGTTGTACTAGGGATACAATACTTTCTTGACTTTGTATAAAAAGTGTGTTCCTTTTTTGACCCCCAAAATTTTTTGCATGAATCATTGCATGTGTTTAAAGGTAATAATTGCTCTGAATTGCCATTCTATGAAAGGCTTTAAAGCCAGTTTTAGAGAACAATGTGGTTCACATGGGGTCTGGGTGGAATAACAATTCCGTATATTTCTTTCAAACCACCAGTATGTTGTTGCCCTACCAAAATCAACTGAAAACAAATCCCTAACAATTATCTTAATTGAAATAAGTGATTAACTCCTGTTTTTTTATGATTAAAGTTATTCTTAATGTTATATTCAAAAGAAGAATTTGTACTAGGTTATTTCAATAATTTTAATATTAATTAATTAAATAATTAATATTAATCTCCATAAAGTTAGTTAAATAAATTTGGCAGTACCATTTTTACTCTTAGAATTATACTTCATTATTTTGTCTTTCTTTCCAGACAGGGTTTCTATTGTCTCATTTATCTGCAAATGAGAAATAGGCCAGAAGAAGTAGTCTAGAAAAATATTTTAATCAATTTCTTCCATCAGATTCTAAAATAGTATTCTAATTTTCTGTAAGAAACTTATTTAACATACATATTGATGATTGTTTAGCAGATCAAGGATTCAAGAAATAAAATACTGACACAGTAAGGTATGAAAAGCCAACGAAAAAAAGCAGATATGGAAACCAATCAATATTGAGTATCAGCCCCCTGGTTCTCATGGAGAACTTCAACAACCCTGACACCTGTTAGAGGGACAACACAGCAGGACACAGATAATCCAGGAGCTTTCTGGAATGCATTTATGATAATTTCCTTCCTCCAATTGATAAAGGAGACAACAAAGAGAGGACTTATGCTGGATCTCATTCTCACCAACAAGGTGGTGGGGAATGTGAAACTCAAGGGGGAAGCCTTGGCTGCAATGAACATGAAATGATAGAGTTCAGAAAGAAGGATGCACAGCAAGCCTACTACCTTTAACTTGAGGAGAGCAGATTTTGCCCTCTTCAGGGATCTGCTTGGTGGAGTACCATGGGATAAAGTCCTGAAGGGAAGAGGGACCCAAGAAAGCTAGTTAGTATTTCAGGGTCACCACCTTCAAGCTCAAGAAAAATGCATCCCAGCAAATAAATTAGGCAAAAACACCTGCATGGAGGCCTGCATGGATGAACAGAGAGCTCCTGGCCAAGTTTAATCATAAAAATGAAGTCTACTGAGGCTGGAAGTAAAGATGGGTAACCTGGAAGGAACAGACAAATTGTCCAAACAGCCAGGGATTGAGTTAGAAAAGTTAAGCCCAGGTAGAATTGAATCTGGCCAAGGACATCAAGGGCAACAAGAAAAACTTCTATAGGAAAGCTGTTGATAAAAGGAAGACTAGAGAAGGAAATGGGGGACCTGTTTACCTGAGATATGAAGAAGGTTGATCTACTCAGATATTTTTTTGTCTCAGTCTTCACAAGATCTAGGTACACCACTTAAGTTACAGAAGGCAAAGGCAGGGACTGGGAGAATGAAGAACAACCCACTGTAGGAGAAGATCAGGTTTGAAACCATCTACAGAACCTGAAAGTGCACAAGATCATGGGACTTGGTGAGATGCATCCAAGCATCCTGACGGAACTGGCAGATGAAGTTGCTAGGTCACTGTCCATCATATTTTAGAAGTCATGTCAGTCTGGTGAAGTTCCCACTGACTGGAAAAGGGGAAACATAACCCCCATTTTTAAAAAGAGAGAAAAAGGAAAGCACAGAGAGCAAATCAGTCAGTCTCTCCTCTGTGTCTGGCAAGATCAGAGCGCCATGGTGTTCCTTGTTGATGAAACTATGCCAAGGCACATGGAAAACAGAAAGGTGATTGTTGACAGCAAGCAAGGCTTCACTAAGGGCAAATTATACCTGATAAATCTGGTGACCTTCTATGATGGGGTTACGAAGTTGGTGAATAAAGGAAGAACAACTGATGTCATCTTCCTGGACTTGTGCAAAGCATTTGACACTGTCCCGCATCCTTGTCTCTAAATTGGAGAGACATGCATTTGGCAGTTGGACAACTCAGTAGGTAAGGAATTGGCTGGATGGTCACACTGGTTCTGTTTATAGTATGATCTTCCTTTCTTTTTGTCTTGTTGTTGTTTGATTAGTTTTTATAAATATGTGTAGAATAAAAAAAAAATAATAAAAATGAAAAAGGTAGATTTAGATTGGTTATAAGGGAGAAATTTTTTACAGTGAGGATGGTGAGACATTGGAACAGGTTGCCCAGAGAAGTTGTGGATGGCCCATCCCTGGAAGAGATCAAGACTAAGTTAGATGGGAGTTTCAGCAACTTGGTCTAGTGGAAAGTGTCCTTGTCCATGACAGGGTTGTTGGAACTAGACAATCTTTAATGTCCCTGCCCAACCCAAACCAGTCTATGATTCTATAATTCTAAACATTCCAACCTATCCGAGACATACTCTAGGAATGGAAAAGCCTTCTGTTATATTGGCTGAGAAGCTGATGGGTTTCAATTTAATTGCTTAATACCATTTACTAAAAACTAATGCCATTGAAATAACCTAGGATGTGTCTTGGATCATACTGGAAATCTCACACAGAATTTGACACAGGGTACCACATAATTATCTAATCTCTGTATGTTTAGATGACTATGATCAAGAAATGAATGAGCTCAGTGAAACCGGAGAGCTACCCATTTTATCCTACTGGATAACTGAAGAAATGCCAGCTCCCACTGATGATTTTCATTAGACTGCAAAACACTCGGTTCAATTACTTAAATACAGGCATCTTCTGACATTTTAAATGCATTACTCTAATCTGGGGCCTCAGAATGTCACACCAGAATAATGTAGGTCTCCAAAATATTCTATGTCATATCTTTGCATTGTAATTGGTGCACATATTCCAGTGTTTGCAGCAAGCTTGGATCAGTGTTCTGAATAAGACCAACATAAAACTAAACTGATTCACAGAATCACAGAATCACAGAATTTCTAGGTTGGAAGATACCTCAAGATCATCGAGTCCAACCTCTGACCTAACGCTAACAGTCTCCACTAAACCATATCACTAAGCTCTACATCTAAACGTCTTTTAAAGACTTCCAGGGATGGTGACACCACCACTTCCCTGGGCAGTCTGTTCCAATGCCTCACAACCCTTTCGGTAAAGAAGTTCTTCCTAAGATCCAACCTAAAACTCCCCTGGCTCAACTTAAGCCCATTCCCCCTCGTCCTGTCACCAGGCACATGGGAGAACAGGCCAACCCCCACCTCGCTACAGCCTCCCTTTAAGGTACCTATAGAGAGCGATAAGGTCGCCCCTGAGCCTCCTTTTCTCCAGGCTGAACAAGCCCAGCTTCCTCAGCTGCTCTTCCTAGGACTTGTTCTCCAAGCCCCTCACCAGCTTTGTCGCCCTTCTCTGGACTTGCTCAAGCACCTTGATGTCCTTCTTGTAACGAGGGGCCCAAAACTGAACACAGTACTCGAGGTGCGGCCTCACCAGAGCCGAGTACAGGGGGACGATCACCTCCCTAGCCCTGCTGGCCACACTGCTTCTTATACAAGCCAGGATGCTGTTGGCCTTCTTGGCCACCTGAGCACAATGCTGGCTCATATTCAGCTGACTATCAACCATCACTCCCAGGTCCTTCTCTGCCTGGCAGCTCTCCAACCATTCCTCTCCCAGCCTGTAGCTCTGCTTGGGGTTATTGCACCCCAGGTGCAGGACCTGGCACTTGGCCTTGTTGAACTTCATGCAGTTGACATCAGCCCATCGGTGCAGCCTACCCAGATCCTTCTGCAGAGCTTTCCTACCCTTGAGCAGATCGACACACGCACCTAACTTGGTGTCATCTGCGAACTTACTGAGGGTACATTCAATGTCCTCGTCCAGATCATCGATAAAGATATTAAAGAGGACCGGTCCCAGCACCGAGCCCTGGGGAACACCGCTAGTGACAGGCCTCCAGCTGGATTTGACTCCATTTACCACGACTCTTTGGGCCTGGCTATCCAGCCAGTTTCTAACCCAACAAAGCGTATGCAAGTCCAAGCCAAGAGCATCCAGTTTCTTGAGGAGAATGCTGTGGGAGACGGTGTCAAAAGCCTTGCTGAAGTCAAGGTAGACCACATCCACAGCCTTTCCCTCATCCACCAAGCACGTCACTTTGTCATCGAAGGAGATCAGGTTCGTCAAGCAGGATCTGCCTTTCATAAACCCATGCTGACTGGGCCTGATCGCCTGCTTGCCCTGCAAGTGCTGCGTGATGACTCTCAGGAGGATCTGCACCATGAGCTTCCCTGGCACTGAGGTCAAACTGACAGGCCTGTAGTTTCCCGGGTCAGTCCTCCGGCCCTTCCTGTAGATGGGTGTCACATTTGCTAGCCGCCAGTCAACTGGGACCTCCCCCGATAGCCAGGACTGCTGATAAATGATGGTAAGCGGTTTGGCCAGCTCCTCCACCAGTTCTCTCAGTACCCTTGAGTGGATCCCATCCGGCCCCATTGACTTGTGCACATCCAAGTGCCGTACCAGGTCACCAACCAGTTCTTCATGGATAGTGAGGGCCATATCCTGCTCCCCATCCCCTTCCACCAGCTCAGGGTACTGAGTATCCAGAGAGCAACCGGTATTGCCGCTAAAGACTGAGGCAAAGAAGGAATTGAGCACCTCCGCCTTTTCCTCATCTCTTTTAACTAAGTTTCCCCCCACATCCAGTAAAGGATGGAGATTCTCCTTAGTCTTCCTTTTTGTGTTGATGTATTTATAGAAACGTTTTTTGTTATCTTTAACGGCAGTAGCCAGATTGAGCTCCAGATGAGCTTTGGCCTTCCTAATTTTGTCCCTGCACAGCATCGTAACATCCTTAAAGTCCTCCTTAGTGGCCTGCCCACTTTTCCAAAGATTATAAACCCTCTTTTTTCTCTTACACTCAAGCCACAATTCTCTGTTCAGCCAGGCTGTTCTTCTCTGCCGGCTCGTCTTTGGGCACGTGGGGACGGACCGTTCCTGCGCCATTAAGATTTCCCTCTTGAAGAGCGCCCAGCCTTCCTGGACTCCTCTGCCCTTCAGAACCGCCTCCCAAGGGACTCCACCAACCAGTGTCCTCAGCAGCACAAAGTCAGCCCTCCGAAAGTCCAATAGAGCGGTTTTACTGGTCCCCTTCCTGGCCTCGCCAAGAATAGTGAACTCCACCATTTTGTGGTCACTCTGCCCAAGACAGCTCCCAACAGTCACATCCTCCACCAGTCCTTCTCTGTTTGTGAAGAGAAGGTCTAGCGGGGCACCACCCCTGGTAGGTTCACTAACCAGCTGTGTTAGGAAGCTATCTTCCACGCTTTCCAGAAAACAACTAGTCTGCTTTCTCAGGGCTGTGTTGTGCTTCCAGGATATGTCAGGGAAGTTGAAGTCCCCCACGAGAACAAGTGCTGAAGATTTCGCAACTTCTGTCAGCTGCCTGTAGAACTCCTCATCTGTCTCCTCATCCTGGTTCGGCGGTCTATAACAGACCCCGACCAGGACGCTAGCATTGTTGGCCCTGCCGATCCTAACCCAAAGGGACTCAACCTTGTCATTCCCAGCCTCGAGTTCTACAACCTCGAAAGACTCTCTAATATAGAGAGCCACAGCACACCACCTTCTGTGCTGCCTGTCCCTTCTGAAGAGCTTATAGCCAGACATTGCAGCACTCCAGTCATGAGACTGGTCCCACCACGTCCCCGTGATGGCAACCAAGTCGTAGCCTGCCTGCTGCACGATGGCTTCCAGCTCCTCCTGTTTGTTACCCATGCTGCATGCATTGGTGTAGATGCACTTCAGCTGGGCCATTGCCTTATCCTCCGGCCTTGCCATTGTTCCCCCTGGCACAGCCCCAACAATCCTAGCCTCAGCCCCATCCCCCTTCCTACCTAGTTTAAAGCCCTCTCAATGAGCCCCGCCAGCTCCTGGCCCAGGATCCGTTTTCCCCTAAAAGATAGGGACCCGTCTGCGGCCATCAGGCCGGGTGCCGAGTAAAGTGCCCCACGGTCGAAAAACCCAAGATTTCTTTGTTGACACCAGCCCCTGAGCCACGTGTTTAACAGGTGGGCTTTCCGTGTCTTCTCTGTACCCCTCCCTGCCACCATAGGGATGGACGAAAACACCACCTGCACTCCCGCTCCATCCACTAACCGTCCCAGTCCCCTAAAGTCTCGTTTGATCGCCTTCAGGCTTCTCTCTTCAATGTCATCACTACCTGCCTGGACTATCAAAAGAGGATAATAGTCAGAGGGGCAAACCAGGTTGGGAAGCTTCCTGGCAACGTCCCTGACCCTGGCCCCAGGGAGGCAGCAGACTTCCCTACGGGTAGGGTCAGGCCGACAAATAGAGCGCTCTGTTCCCCTGAGAATAGGGCCCTCTGTTCCCCTGAGAAATGTCAATGTTCGTCAATGTCTGTAGCAGATCTTGGTTCATATAAACTACTCTGGTAGACACATTTCATGCATTCTAGGTTTTCTCAAATGACAGGAGGCACTGATGCTTACATAACTGATTTGTGCTTCCTTTGGATTTAATGGAAGTTCAGACAGCTAGCACACCACCGTGATATTGTTGAATAAGAGGTTTTGTAAAAACTAACATAGTTTACTTAAACAACATGATAATAAAAGGCGTTTTCTAGGGAAAAAAGCACACACAACAACAAGAAAAAAGACTCTACTGTTTATCTTTGCTGGCCTTGTTGAACACCAACCTAATGTTTTACATTCCAAGATATGCTGTTTTTTTGCATGCTTTCCAGAAGAATGTTGGCACCACTTCTTTGCAAATCAATCTCTAAAAAAAATTATCCTACCATTGAGAGATGGAAAAAAGAAAAATTTTGAGAATAAGGAGGAGTTTTCTGTATTCCATCTTTGAGCTTCCAATTGCAGTATTAGCAATCAGAAATAGGAGATTTCCCCCTAAAGCATTCTAAAGCAAGACTTGTAAAGCTTGTTTATGAAATTGGGCAGATTTTTTTTTACATTAATATTTCTGCTTTGTCTCCCCAACTTCCCATAGCCTTGTAGACATTTCTACTGTATCTCTGCAGTAGAAACTACCTGCATAAAATTAATCTGATGACATCATGTGGAGCTAGTTAGTCAGAACACTTAAGGAGGATAAAGCACTTTAGCCTTAAGGACTCTTAAAATGAGAATCATTTATTTTCAGTTGTTTTCTGTGGAACGGATTCTTGCTGTTACTAATGTAAAAACCTGCTGCTAAATGTTTTGACTATACATATTAGCCAGCTGGGGGTTCAATTCTTACTATTGAGTGCCCAGAACTGAAATACGTAATTTAGCTAAGAGAAGTATATTGTGTTGTACCTTTTGGATTTTTGACTGTAATCTGTAATCACTAGGGATTTTATTTGCAGTAATACTGGCATTGGTAAGTTATAACAGTAGGACGGGAGCTCACTATGTGGAGTTTGCAAAGCTTGAAGTTTTTCAAGAAGTTTTTATATAAGCTGTGTTATCCTAATAACTTGAAAGCAAAACCTGTACATTTGAAAGGACCTTTTCTAAGCATGTCTCCTTAATATTGTGTCTTCATACCAGACTTTCAAGACATAAATCAAAGCTCACTGCAGTCCGAGGAGGGATTCTTATTGACTGTAAAATTATTAGACTGGAGTTCTCAACAAAAAAGATTACTTAAACCCAAAGAGATCCATTTATTTATTTATGGTAACTTCTACTCAGTCCCTGTGCTATAATAAGATAATATATAATATGCAAGACTACCCAATTCTTGAAAATTGTATTCAGGCAAGTACAGATATTCATTCGTTATTTGGTCCAAATACTGGTTTAGATTTTCAAAAGAAAGGGAGAAACAAACAAAACATATTACTGCACTTCTCCAAAAGTTTGCTAGAAAAATAAGGAAATTTTTATACATAAAAATATATATTCATCATAAAAATATATGATTCACATATAAATATAAATATATAATTCACATAAAAATATATGTTCATCAATCACTGTGTTTAACTTTTTGTTTTGTTTTGTTTTGTAAACCCTCCCTCTATAGTCCAGTGAGATTTTTTTTAATTATTATTTTTTTCTTTCTTGCACAGGGACTCTAGAGAATGAGCCTTCTCAGATGCCTAACATGTGGCGTGATGACCACATGGACACCAGGGTTCTTTTAACATCAGTAACTACTACTGCTTATTGATGACGTAACTTCAGTTCTCTCTTACTGAGGGCCTAACTTATCTCTCATATTGAGGACATAACTTCATTATTATCCCTTATCGAGAACATGTTCCCTTCTTATACCATTTGTCCCACAGCAGTACTTTTCCACTAACTATTCATTGGTCAACAACTTTTACCGACAACAGCAAACACCCAGCAACTTCCATGCCTTAACGGGTGAAAAACAAGCAACCCCAGACAACAAGGCATCTCCTGAACTACCCTTCTTTGTTCCCTCTAAACTCTTTATATCCCTGATGGTCTTATCGTTAGGAGTCTGACGTTATCACCAACCATGAGGCTTGTCAGCCTCCATGGCCACACTCCCAGACTAAGAGAGCCAGATGCTGATTCTCCTAAAAGAGTAAGGAAGAACCTGTGGATGCTCACAGACTCTAAAGCTCTCAAAACTATCATTTGAATGTTTGAATGTTCTGTTTCCTAAATTAAAGATGTCTGTGCTTGCAGGGATAGGAGGTTAATGTGGTGATGTATTGATTTTATATTAAAAGGATTTGCATTTTTCATATTGGATATATGATGGATTACAGTATTGCAGATAAACGAAGAGTTAAAGAGAGTGAACCATCACAGGTCGCTGCAAAATAGACAAAGTGAGAAAGCTGTAATGGCATCAACACTAATCCCTCTGAAAGCAGATGCTTTTTGTTACTGTTATTTTACAACAGTGTTGATTTTTTATGATTTTGTACTCCTACTGTCTTTTATAGACACCTTTCCTTTTTAAAAAAAAAAAAAAAATTTCATTACTAGTCTGTTCATCTGCAATTATTCACAGATGTTTATTACTGTTTACAAATGAAACACATCAGATATTAGCAACTTTGTTCTCAGTAGTGACCAAATCCTGTGTTTTTTGAATTTCTCAAACCAGCAAGAAGGTATCAGCAATACTTAGTACTCTCTTTTAACCAAATCTGTAGGAGCTTAGTAAAGTTAACAAATACTAATCACTTTTAAAATGGCAAATGGAAACTGCCAAATGTGACTGTGAAAGTCACAGTGAATGTGTAGCAAAACTGAGAAGAGAGCATTCTAAAAACAGTACCTTATTTTAATTTCATTAAGCCAGAAACTGTTATTGAACCAGTTTTTTTGTTTGTCTGTTTGTTTTTTGTTTTGTTTTTCATGGCAAAAGGAAAGAGGAACAGGGCACTACCATTTTATTAGCCTTTGATGCATCCTTTTCTGGATTCACCAAGCCTAAGCAGTCCTTCGTTTAAGTGAAAACATTAAAAAAAAAAAAAAAAGTTTGGCTAGCTCAATATATTGTCTCCAATAGCATGTATGCAATAGTAGATGACTAGAACAGACAAAGCATTTAGTAATTATCAGCTGGAGGGAACTTGGGATTAAGAGTTCTTGCGCCATACTGGCAGCCATACTAATACTCATATCCTTGATAAATATCTTATGTAAGAACACTGAAAGTTCTTGCTTTTCTTTCTCAAACACAAACCAGAAGCAAACCTTAGTAGCAGAGGTACATCCTATCAGCCACAAATTACTTTTCATCTATAAAGGTGTCCTGAATGGCATTACTTTTGGAGTTATTAAAATTTTATATTAAAAAATATACAGACAGAACCTGAATTATAGTTTGTTTAGGTGTTTATTCATTTTACCCAATACCAGCATTGTGATGCTGAGTGAACTTAGAGATACCATTGCATTCATTTTTCAAAATTTACATTTAAATAAAATATTCTGTTTTACATTTCATTCAGCATTAAGAAGTGTATATAATAATATTATCTTTGCTCAAAAAAATGAAATTGTCTTATGATGGTGTTGAAGGTTTTCCATTTATATGCAGATTCTGGCTTTTACCTCAGTGAAAATGCATTCTTTGAAGTAAGAGTAGGAAAATAAACATTACTTCAAAAAAACTCTCAGGAAGAAAAAACGTCAGCCCTAATCAAGCATGAATTACCTTCCTACTGATGAGCAACACCATTTTCCTAAGAGGATTTATTTTTTTCACTATTTTTTTATTGACAAGCAAAAAAGCCTCAAAACATCCAAATTATTTTCTCCTTATTGCTTTCCCTCTGCCTTTTTATTATTGTCTATTACTCTAAGCAATATATCCTCCTGACCTCTAAGGCTTGTGACTTGATCATAGTTTACTCTCTCTGTGTTTAAAAGTGGTGTGTAACTTTCTCCTTACCATCCTCCATAATATAGCAGGAGACACAATCTCCCTGGCTGCTCTAGCTCTTGACTGTACCCTAGACAACTTTCGGTGTAACATCTTCACTGTGTGGTTCCTTGTGTTCGCATAATAATTCCACAGACATCATCTTAAACTACAACACCTTTCACACTCACAATATCAAAACATAAATGTCAATCAACTTCTGCATCACTGTCTGCCACACATTTGTAAAGTGACCCAACAAACCTGACTGCTGCACAGGCAACTTATAAACTCTTTCTACTGTTTTTTAAGCTTCTGTGTCTTTTCCTTTGACATTTAATCACAGAAATACTGCTTTCTCCAAAACCAGCTTTCCTAGACTGCCAGTCCATATTGTCTTGCCTTGGACTTATTCTACATTTGAAAAAGTTGATGATTCACTTCAGCAGTCCATGTCAGGGTTTGGTGCCATTTTAAGTACGCATTTAGGATACACGAGATGTCCTCACAGAGCTCACAAGGCTGGCACAGGACCTCTGCACACTTTTTGAGGGGCAACAGAGACCCTGGCAGGACAACTGAGATATTTCGTTGGGCACTAGGTATATTTGGTAGAAAATGTTGCTTTTAAGCAGACATTCAGCATGTGAATCTCTTACTGAAAATAAAAGGGCTTTGTGTTATTTTGAGTACTTGAAGATGGGTCATTCTTTCTTCCAGCTTCTCCTCCAGGTGATATGATACAGATATTGTATGTCTGCTGGTCCTCTACATGTGTCTTGGGTACACTGAAGTATCTCAAATGGCAAACATGTCTAAGTTTAGGTGATTAAATCTCATCCTTGTAATTTGCTATGTACTATCTAAAGGTAAAATAACACACTGAGAGTCTGAAAGAATAAAAGCAAACCATATCTTCTCAAAAAATGCTCTCATTATATTTGATCAATATTCATAATCATTGAAAATAACCAAACCCAGCAGATAACAAGACATTGTAAATACAACATATGGTTCCTAAATCCATATTTTCATACTAAATAAAATTTTTGGTTTAAGGTCTAATAACTTATATTTCCTATGAATTCATAATAACTTTTAGATATAAAGGAAGGATTCTGAAGCTCAACTGAGTTAAAATAACATACTGTTGTGTTCAAATTTAGTATGGCATAAACATTAGATTAGCTATGGGGAAGGGAATAAAAGTAATCAAGAAACTCCTCTAACCCTCTAATCATAAAAGAATAAATGGTGGTTATAATCACAGGTCCACCTATTATCTTTGCCCTTAAGTAAATTTTGCTTTCTTCTAAATTTAATTCATTCTTCATCAGCATATCATTCTTGAAGGAGAACAATCACATGCCATAATGAGCCATGTACAGCAGTCTAAGTCCGACCATCGTGAGATGTTGGTATATGTTCAGAAAAAAAGTCTAATCCATCCATGTAAAAGCATACATTTGACATATAAGTACATATTTTTGAAGAGACCAAACTACTTTTCATCCACGGTGATTATGAGCAAACACATCTTGCGTGTGGCAGGCAAAGCTGTGCTAAGGAAGCCAATAGGTGCAATGGCCTGTTGGTTGCTATGGAACAACAGATATCCTCAACTACTGAAATGCATTTGAGCAAATGGTTTTGGCCATAAATATGAGATCATTTGTCCCAGGGAAGAAAGATTTTTCCACACAGGGAAAACCAACAATGATAAAAATGTAGATATTTATTGAACATTAAAAAAAAAAAAAAAAAAAAAAAAGTATTAAACTAAATGACTTCATCTTTGTTCCTGAGAAAGAAACAAATCAAATATTTCCAGTATGGCTCATGTAGAATTATACTAAAGCAGCATTATAACATTATATTCCTTCTACTGTCACACTCAAATAGCCAAATTTTTTGGTCAAGTAACTAAATGCACAATAAGGAGGTTTGTGGCACTATGAGGACCATCATCAGACCCTTTAGGTCTCAGTGAGGGACATTGAGAAAGGTGTTGAGTCATATGTAAAGTTATATTACTAAAATAAATGGTTTTATTTTACCATTTACTAAAAAAGATGATGAATTTTCCATTCTAGGGGATAGTTTTATATTTCCTCTGACTTGCAATTGTCTCCGATTGTGTCACTCACAGAAAATTCATCTAAGATAGAAAAAAAAATGCTTTTAATAGACTGTTTTGTAAAATGGACTAGAAAAAGTGCTAAACGTTGTTCTTATTTAACTTCATTTACACCGAAAGTGACTGTGATTTCAGTGATATAAAACAATACAACTCCTTGCAGGCCAAGAATTGATCCAATTTTAGTGTTTATATACTACAGAAATGAAAGACAAGTGTGTCTGTATTTGTACAATAATACTTAAAAATATACATATGTTTATACTCATGAAAATTACTTGGGCTGTATTTCATGGTACAAGGATGATTACCAAAGGACAAAAACATACCTCTAATAAGACAGGAGAAAAAAAAAATGGTCACAGAATTAATTAGAAAAACCTGCA
Organism: Aythya fuligula; assembly: GCF_009819795.1. Lineage (NCBI taxonomy): Eukaryota > Metazoa > Chordata > Aves > Anseriformes > Anatidae > Aythya > Aythya fuligula. Next base: position 154,113,251 of record NC_045559.1, read on the forward strand.
TTTTAGGTCAACCTTTCCTCTTTTAAGTTGCAGTTTTAATGACATCTGGAAGAGCAGGAAGTCTGATACCTGATGATCTTACATCTGTAAAACAGATGGCTTCATTATCATATGTAATTGGGAAAGTTCATCTTGTATGAGTCACCAGAGATTCCAGGAATGTACAGAAACCATGTATAGATGTGTTCTGCTGTATCTATAAAATTAACTTAATATTGATTTTCTTGTGCATTAAAATATTAAGTGAGGCAAGTTTAAATTCAGGGAGACTGCAAATATTGCTGCAGTATTGGCTACTTGTAAATCAAAATATTCTAATTATATTTCTCATGTATTTGGATTCCTCAATGTCCTCTGTCACATATAAGGCGAATGCAAGTGTTTGAGGTCTCGATGTGTTTATCACTATAGTCCAGCTGTGATAAAGAACCATTAAAATCTCATTGGCTGTATATTGCTATACTTAAAACACAGCAGAAGCATTTTGTTCCAGCCAGAAACAGTATAATATTAATAAAACTGGGGAACATTAATGGCATTCAACATAACAGAGGTCAATAAGTTAACCTGAATGTAATAAATGGAAAGGAAATAACAATAACAAAAGTATTTACTCTGATCTGTTGCCTGAAATCTGCTTTTACACATCTAACAGTGAGATGCTGAGTACTTCAATTGTTTAAATGTGTGAAGAGCAGTTTCAGTGCCTGAAAATTTTTGATATGTACATGCAATATGCTGCACAAAAAGGACAGCAATGTCTCCACATTTTATCTGTTAATAATATCTTAAAAATATAGGGGAACAGAAAAGCCAATAAAGAAATTTAAGTAGAGGAAACCAAACATGGAAAAAAGATAAGTCCTTACAGCATGAAGAAGGAATAGTTCCTATTATCATGTGACAGTGGTAACATAGTTCTTTCTGTCTTTGATCATTCTTATTTATGGTGATATTGTCTTACCCAACTATAGATACCTGTGATATACATCTGAGAGGGTTAGTGTTCATTCCAAGACAGATAAATAAAAAAAAAAAAAAAAAAAAAAAGATAACACAAAACAACACACCACATATAAGTTATAGTTACCCAACCTCTTATAAAGTAGGAAATACTTTGTGCCCCTGAGCATCCTTATTTCTTTCAATTGACTATCCGTGGAGCTGAGATGATTTGCTCAGTTGAAGTCATCCACACTCTGGTTGAAATTTCCATTCAGATGTAAGAGTGAAAAACAGAGGCAGGTAGAGAAGAAGGGGAGAGTGAGAGGTACCAAAGATGCAGAAACTCAAGCAAATAAACTAAATGGAAAAGGCCTAATATTAGGATGGTGACTAACATTTAATATTTAAGTTCTACGTAAACAGCAAGGTGAATCATCAGGGACTAGGAACAACAGCAACTAATATTCTTCTTAATTCAGAGAAAGAGAGGTCAGTGTTTAAAATGCTATTGGAAAAAGCACTGACACTGGGAAATAGCTCAGAAGTGAACATGATGAAGAGATTTACCTGCCAAAGACAGGGATGAAACACCCTGAAAAACTATATTAACAAGCTTGAGGACAGCAAGAACAGAGCTGTCTACAGAGCACTGAAATTAGAACAAAACAAAATGAGAAACTTCCAGCCAGCACCCAGCTATAAGGCTATCTCTTCTGAGTCTGTACAACATATTTGGATAAAAATATCCAGCTTCCTTTGTAATATGTCCACCATTTGCTTGTGCCTACTATTTATTTTTTTAAAATCTTTAAAATATGTGAAGTTTTTGTGTTCTGACTACTCAAGATATTGACAGCTGACAAACCAGAAATATTTGTTGGAAGAGATGTCTAGAGGACATTTAACCCAACTGAAAGCATGAAAGCATGGCCAGCTGGGGCCTTGTCTGCCCAGATTTGGAAAACTGCATGGATCCCACAGGATCTCTAGGCAACCTGCACTAAACCTGCACTAACTCCTAGACAGTATCTTTGCTCTATTTCTGAACCATTCAAGCTGCAGTTTGTGACTATTGTCCCTTATATTGTCTGGCACTACAGAAAAGAGTTTGATTGTATTATCTCTGGAACTAGATGTTCTTTATAGAATTATAAGCAGCTACTGGAGCTTCCCCTTTTCTAGTCTTCCCCTTTACAGAATCTTTATGGAGTTCCTCATTGTCAGACTAAACAAATTAAATTCTTTCATGTTTTCTTCACATAACATGCATTATAGATGCCTCTACTGGACTCTCTTCACATCCCTGTTGAAGTGGGAGCCTAAATTTTTTTAAAGTGTTCTATATGTGGCCTCAATAACATTAGGGGAGGGGAGGGGAGGGGAGAGTTTCTTTCTACTGGCTATGCTCCCCCTCATATGTCTCAGGACATGGGTTTCTCACAATAAGGCCAAAAGCCCACTGTTCATATTCAGCCTGGCATCCATCATGACCTCTATGTCTCTTCAGTAAAGCTATTTCTCAGATAGTTGTTTTCCAGCCTGTGTATTGCCTATCAACCCTAGGTGCAGAGCATTTGTTTTCTCTTCATGAGATTTCTGTTGACTCAGTCCTCAAGATTATCTAGATTTGTCTTGATAAGCCTCTGGACTGGAGTTCAGCTGTTCCTTAAACCAGACGTTTTCCCTAACTTTTGAGCCTGTGAAAGGTTTGTTCTGTGTCACCATGGAGGTCGTGGTTGATGATGCTGGACAATATGGGTCCCAGCACTGACCCTTAGTGTGCTGGGTATCGTCTCTTAAGCAGTTTCCTGCTAGGCCAGGCAGCATCGAGCTACTTATCGCTGCCCTTTGAGCTTGATAGCCCAGACAATTTTCTACCTACATAACAGTCAGATTAGGTAGCCTGGGTCTCCTTGGCTACCAGATGAGAACACTGTTGGAGACTGTCAAAAACCTTACCAAAGTCAAGGTATATTACTTCCACATCTTTCCTCTCATCCACATAGCCAGTCATTTTGTTGGAAAGGCAATCAGGTTGTTCAAGCATGATTTGCCCTTGAATGCCTGCCGTGAACACTCACAGTGCCTGAATGCAGCTGGCCTCACAGTCTTTTAATTTTAACACCTGCAAACTGACAATCTCAGTCCCACAAAGCTGTTGAACCCCGAACTGATGTTGAAATGACACAGCCAGCACCTGCTGCACTTCAGGACATCATAGATTCATATTCATTTTTTCAGAGTAATGTTTCTAGGGATGCAGCAATAGATGCTGCAATATTGTACTTGCAGGTTAAGCAATAATAGAAATACTAAATTCCTAAGTACCTCTACAACTCTTTCCTTGGGGATGGCTTTTATTTCCAATGTCAAACATTTACATGAATACAAATTAACTTGAAAATACTGAGTATTAAACAGAAAAAGTGTTTTCAAAATTATTCAGGTGTTCTAAACATTAGTTATTAGACATCTGATTAAAAGCACTTTTTACTGCAATTTTATGTGAAGAAATGGCATCTATTCATGTTTACAGGGGTATACAGGTATACACAATATAAATATATTGTAGACACTCATTTCCATGTCACATAAAGGTTATATTAACAGTAATAGCTGTTAGTATTTTTGTCGGTACCATCATCCCTAATACTATATTATATATGCTGCATTTTTAAAATACAAGGTTTTATTCTTTCAATTTAAAATAGCATGTTTTGAGATTGTGGCAGATCTCTTTTATTAGACGTACTTTTTTTTTTCTTCCAAAGGCAAAGACAAACAGATCACTTACTGAACAGCAAAGGTCAAAGCATAAATCAATCATTTCACTAACAAGCTAACGTGAAGCAATAGCTGTATATATAAGAACATTTAACTTGATATTCTCTGCAAAGTTATTTCAAGAGAAAAGCTTGAAGATGAGAAGATGACATCCTGATTCCTACCAGTTCTCTGAGAACAGAGCTTTAAGGTGCTGGATAGCTCAGAGTTCAGTGCTGTACAGGCAGGTGCTAGGCCAGCCATCAAACTAATCACACAGATCATGTGATTTGAGTTGAAGGAATAGACATTAAAATGTATTTGTAGTATTTGCGAACAAATTTCCTATTATCTTGTCATCAGCCAAAGATACAGAATACATCTCTTTTTCCATCTTTCTGTTGCATATATGTTTTTCTTCCTAAATATATTCTAACCATGGGGACCATATTTTGACTTCTGGTGTCACTTTTTGTCCTGAAGCATGTAATGGTTACTGTAACATTTTCTATTGTCTTTTAATTGTATATATTGCATTGTGGTTTTTGTTTATTTGATTTACATACTGCAAGGTATGCCATGAAACTATATTTATTTGTTTGTTTGTTTTTAGTTCTGCACTGGAATATGGTAAATACAAACTACTTGGTAACTGAAAATTTCTATTAGAGAAATTATGTTTGAAGTTCTTACCTACACAGCCTATTGTCAGGAAGTTCTATTTACCAGTTAAGAAGTGCTGCAAAATATGCTAAGGTTTAGTATTAATGATTTATACTTAGCTCACTACAGAATGGTGCCTCGGAGAGAATTTACTAGCTAAAACCAAAACCCAGCCAGGCCTAGTGAACTAACAAATGTATTTATTTGCAGTTCATTTTGGAGAAAAATTGAAGAATTCAAGGATGAGTGGTTATCTATTGTTTTCTATATATACTAGGCAGTGTATTCAATTAAATAGACAAAACAGAACAGTCATTTCTATAACAATAGTCACAGAAACAACTTCAGCACCATCCAACTTTAAATGATCTTATGAACGCTGAATCAAAGAAGGCCACATGTCTAGTACAATTTGATGACAGATCTGAAGAAAAAGGCAGGCTTTGTTTGATAAATAACCAGGGTTCAGTGATCTACTTTTGCTGGGGAAAATTGGCATGAAGTTGCACAGCAGAAATTTGATACAATGAGAGCACTGTTGTTTTGGAAGATCAATGATGAGAGGAGGTTATGGCAGAATTTCATCAGTCTAATTAGTTATGTTAGTAGTATATCCAAAAGAGTTTTTGTCAGATAAAGAATGGGTGTTCTCTTCACACAAATCATCTATCAATCACCTGGAAGAAGGAATAAACAGTCAATTAATTAAATTTGTAGATAATACTGAAATGGGAGGTGTTGCAACCACTAATACAGAGGTAAGACAAAAAGCCTGTAGTGATTCAAGAAAAAAATTGGTAGTAAGTAGTGAAATAGGTTCTATTTAAAAAAACACAAATGAATGCATTTAAATACATAGGATGAATAGGAAAAATATTCAACAGGAATACCTAGGGAAAATGATCTAAGGGTAATAAATGTAATTTGAATGTACAACAGAGTGTTGTAGCAAGGAAAAAATTGATTTCATTCCATAAGGCAAAAGACTGTGACATTGTAAAACAGAAGCCCCTTCTATAGCAACATGGAAATCTGTGAATGTTGGGTACAGGTCTGAACACTTGCACATTAATTAATGAATGAATTGATTAATTAATTAAAAAACAAACAAACAAAAAGTAACAAGAAGTGACTAAGTGACTGTAAGAGAAAATTAAAATTATGGGAGAAAATTAAAAGTTGTTGCTCACAGAAAAAGCTTGGATCAATGGAACCCAAGAAAAAAAAAAAAAAGTTTTTCTCTAAAAACTTTATGGTATTAACATCAAGAAAGGTGAGGGTATAACTAAGTCAATGCAGATGGAAAACAACCTTTGTTCCATCTGCAATTCTGTTGCTACCAGAATTTGTTGCTCTCATTAAATTAAAATTGCCTGAGTTTCTTCATAAAATGTATACTTACGAGAGTATTATAAGGATATCTACTTAGTTCACTAAACTGCAAAATTTAATTAACTGATTTTGATACAAGTTATTACAAATGATTAAGGGAAAATATAAATAGTAAAATGAAGATACATGGAGTGAAAACCCACAAAAAAAGAAGTGTCTGAGAATTCCACACAGAAAAAAAATTTCCAGATCTGGATAGGTCAAAGTACTTGAAAGAGTGAATTAGCACACCTCTATTTCAAAGGTTTAGGGCTATGTGATTTGCATTCTCATTTAACATCTATGATTTCCATTTCTGTGATTCTGGGACAACAACCTTTAGCATATTTATTGTCCTGTGAATATTATGTGTGAAGTCCCACTTTGTGGCTAGAAATAGATATATTTTTTGGTAATGGATGGGGCAGGGAGAAATATTTCTACTGGCCATGCTCATTTATTTACTGAATTCGGATCCATTTTTCAGCCTTTCTTCATATTTTGCCTAACGAGATTGCCAACATTAACAGAAGAGCCTGATATTCCTTAAACATGTTCTATGTTAAGCAGTTAATTATGATAGATTGATACTGTTGTATCATGTACCATGTGATTGGTACCATCAGAAAAAGTTCTCCATATTGATTATCCCTGTCACTAATCTCAGAATCATGTTTTCACAATGACCGTGGCCTCATAAGTACCCTACTCTATAGGACTCCATAAGAACTTAAGCTTTTTTTCTGAATCATTGCCCAAATTTCCTCCCTAATGGCATTGAACACTTTGGAAGCAAAAACAGACTATTTTTTCCCCTAATCGTACAAATCAGGTTCGCTATTGTAAACTTTGAGCTGCCCTTGTTTACTCAAAATTTAAATTTGCAAAGATAAATTAGACTTTTATTTGGAAGATAACTTCTCTCCAAGAAGTTATGTATAGATGGTAAAGATTCAGGGATAGAAAATCTGTCATCCATCTCCATTATTTAATGAACAAATAACGCTATCATCTTATAGGCTGTTTCCATTGTAAAACACAGTACATCTAGGTGAAACGTAAATCTATTTCCTGAAGAGATTTCAGGTCAATGCCCCAGCACTATATAAAAGTGATACTCCATTAACTCATACATGTTTTGCAAACAAAAGCTGAAAGAAACCTTTTAGCTGTTGCAAAACTTGCTGCACTTGTTCATAGATAGTCCATTACTGAATTTGATAGTATGCAGTATTGCTGGGTAGCCTGATAAAGTCTTTTAACAGGCTAAGTGGCAAGGCATTGGTAGAAACAGGGGCTGTCTCTTTTCTAAGAGTTTGAAATCTGCATTGGTACTTTGATGTTTTTATATTGCTGCTGAACATAAGCTGACATACAAGCACTGGGTTATCAAGTTCTTTCTTTTCAAAACTTCAGATTGTAGTGGGTTTACGTGGCAAGGTTTTGGTAGCAGGGAGCCATAGGGGTGGTTTCTGTGAGAAAGATCTAGAAGCTGCCCCATGTTTGGGAAGGGCCCCATTGTTTTCCAGATCTGAGCCAATAAGCGATGTTGTTTTGCGCCTCTGTGAGAGCATATTTAAGACAGGGAAAAAAAACGCTGCGCCACACAGCAGCTGGGAGAGTGAAGGGAGTGAGAAAACAGCCTTGCAGGTGCCAAGGTCAGTGTAGAAGGAGGGGGAGAAGTGCTCCAGGCGCCAGAGCAGAAGTCCCCTGCGGCCTGTGGTGAGGACCATGGTGAAGCAGGATGTCCCCCTGCAGCCCATGGAGTACCACGGTGGAGCAGGGTTCCACGCTGCAGCCCGTGGAGGAGACCACGGTGGAGCAGGTGGCCCTGCACCGACAGAGGCTGCCGCCTGTGGAAGACCGCTGCCGGAGCAGATTCCGGGCCGGACCTGTAGCCTGTGGAGAGGAGACCACGCAGGAGCAGGTGACCTGGCAGGAGCTGCTGCCCATAGGGGAGCCAGGTTGGAGCAGTTTTCTCCTGAGGGATGGACCCCGTGGTACGGACCCATATCTGGAGCAGTTCTGGAAGAGCTGCTGCCTGTGGGAAGCCCACGCCGGATCAGTTCATCAAGGACTACATCCTGTGGGTGGGACCCCACAGCACAGGGGACGAGAGTGACCGAGAAGGAGCAGCAGAGGAGAAGTGATGTAGACTGACCATAACCCCCATTCCCCCGTTCCCCTGCGCCGCTCGGGGGGAGGAGGTGGAAGAGGGTGGATGGGGGGGAAGGTGCTTTTGGTTTGCTTTTTCCTTTGTTTTCTCACTTCTCTCGCTTGTTAGTAATAGGCAATAAATCTTACTATCTCCTTATGCCGAGTCTGTTTTGCCTGTTACAATAATTACTGAATGTTTTTCTCGTCCTTATCTCAACCCTTGAGCCCCTTTTCACATATTTTCTCCCCATTCCTCTTTGAGGAGGGGGAGTGAGAGAGCGGCTGTGGTGGAGCTCGGCTGCCCACTCGAGCGGAACCACTCGAGCGGAACTCCTAATTTTGCAACTCCCTTGACAGTATTTTTTTCCCGTCTCCAAGAGCTACTTGCTACATACATGGACAGACTCTTGAATTTTACCTTTTTCTTGTTCTCCCTCCCTCCTCTTTTATCAAATGAAACTACAGAACTTTTTACTGATTTAATAAGTTAAAGAAGTTTGGCTTGTTTAATGTTGGCTGGTGGTATGAATGACCTACAGTAAAGTGACCTTGATCCTAACCTTCAACAAACAAAAATCTTGAATATTACAAGTTTAAATATAACCATCAAAAACATGTTAAACAGCAATCACATTAAAGAAATAAATGTCAAGAGAGAAGAATATGTAAGGCTGTAGTAACAAAAGGAGTTTTCTGAGAAGGAGAGAAGGACAGAAGCTACAGACAGCTAACACTGATGTCTTGTTTACAAGTTGCATTCAAGGAAAACAAATGTCACACATTCAAAGAAGAGTAACTTCAGTCGGTATTTTAAAACCTTTGCATGCAGAAGTCACTTACATTTATATATATATATTAAATTGGCAATGTACTCTTTTAAATGACCTCTAATATTCTGTTCTTTAAAAATGTACTGATAAACAAGAGGTCTTGTTTTGTCCTTTTATGCGTGCACCCTATAACCAGGAGAAAACATATGTTGCTATCAATATGCTCAGTATATATAGGTACACCACTTAACATGCAAGATTGATTTGTCTCCTTATGTAAAAAACTAAAATAGTAATATACTTTCTATAAGATATATAAAATAAGTAACAAACCATAAAAAACACATGGTCACAATACTAACTTTTTAATTTCACATCGTCATGGCCAGCACTGCACAAACTCACATGGAATATTACCTGACTCTCAGTTTGAGAACTACTAATTGGAAATTCAAGTATATCTTCTTTTGCAAACAGAACTTCCCCATAAATGCTCAGTGAGCCTGTTCTTTTCACCCATCATGCTGTATTTTTTTATATTACAAAGATAATGTAAAAAGCCCCTCATATCGCTGCTTCTCCTAACTTAAATATGGATTATAATTTTGTTGAACATTCTTAAAGTACTAAAAGTACTAAAAGTTCGCAGATGACACCAAGTTAAGTGTGTGTGTCAATCTGCTCGAGGGTAGGAAGGCTCTGCAGGAGGATCTGGTTAGGCTGCACCGATGGGCTGAGGCCAACTGTATGAAGTTCAACAAGGCCAAGTGCCGGGTCCTGCACCCAGGGCACAACAACCCCAAGAAGAGTTACAGGCTGGGAGATGAGTGGTTGGAAAGCTCCCTGGTGGAGAAGGACCTGGGAGTATTGGTTGATAGTCGGCTGAATATGAGCCAGCAGTGTGCTCAAGTGGCCAAGAAGGCCAACAGCATCCTGGCTTGTATAAGAAGCAGTGTGACCAGCAGGGCTGGGTTGTCCCCCTGTACTTGGCTCTGGTTAGGCCACACCTTGAGTACTGTGTTCAGTTTTGGGCCCCTCGCTACAAGAAGGACATGGAGGAGCTTGAGAGAGTCCAGAGAAGGGCAATGAAGCTGGTGAAGGGTCTGGAGAACAAGTCTTATGAGGAGTGGCTGAGGGAGCTGGGATTGTTCAGCCTGGAAAAGAGGAGGCTCAGGGGCGACCTTATTGCTCTCTATAGGTACCTTAAAGGAGGCTGTAGCGAGGTGGGGATTGGTCTATTCTCCCAAGTGCCTGGTGACAGGACGAGGTGGAATGGGCTCAAGTTGCGCCACAGGATGTTTAGGTTGGATATTAGGAAAAACTTCTATACTGAAAGGGTTGTGAGGCATTGGAATGGGCTGCCCAGGGAAGTGGTGGTGTCACCATCCCTGGAGGTCTTTAAAAGACGTTTAGATGTAGAGCTTAGTGATATGGTTTAGTGGAAGACTGGTTATTGTTAGGTCAGAGGTTGGACTAGGTGATCTTGGAGGTCTCTTCCAACCTAGACGATTCTGTGATTCTATAAAAATAAATAAACACAATATATGGTATTGATAAGTACATTGCTAGTCTACATAGCACATTTCCTATTTAAGGCAATTTGTAATAAATAAATACATAAATAACAGCATTAGAGATACCTATTAAAGAGATTAAAATATTTAGAAATTTTAACCAGTCCAGGAAACATTGATATTATTTTTATACTCTGTTGGGATTTTTTCCTTTTAAGCTATGCATTTGAAAGCTTAACTACAGGTATGTCTTGCACTTTGAAGTATTCTTTAAGTTGGAGAAAAGCAGGTGCCAGGAGGACGGAAGATTTACACACTACATCAACAGAAACTTCCTGCTGGTAAACGATCCCCAGGTTTAAGCCTTCCACTGCTCATACCTTTAGATGCTCTACCAGGTTTTGCAACCTTTGAGAAATAAATCCATTTATTACAATGGCAATAATGACCTGCAGAGTACCCGTGAGACACAGTTGCTGAGCTGGCCTTCCTTGGGCCAGAAACTTGGTGAAGTTTCAACATTCCTTCATCTTTTCACAGGGACTAAGGGTGCTATAAAAGCATAGCCAGTTCTTATCTGTCCTCTCGGCTCTAATCTTCCCTTCACTCTTCTTCCATGCTCTTCTATAGAAATTGATTAACAAAACCACTTCCTTCTAGGCACACTACTACAACAGCAATAAACTTTCAGTAAGCAACTTACTGATGTATAAGCAGAAATCCAGATCATGTTAGACCTTACAGCTTGCTGGAAAAGCTATTCTCTGGCAGTGGGACTGCTGAAAGAATATAACACTCTAAAATACCTCTGGCTTACATATAACCTTCCACAGAACACTAATTTATTCCAGAGAATATTAATTTATTTTTTGGTCCCACTTATTGGAATTTGGAGATATATCTATACACAGTTGAAGGAGTCTGACATAAACATGGATTGATTGTTATTTAAATACTACAACTATGTATCTGCTAAATAAATTCTTTAAGTCAATGCAATCTACAGAATGAACTGAATATTTAAAATGGGTTAATAATCAATATTGATAAAATGATGGATATGCCAAAATATTGAAAGAGCAGTTAAAGAGGAATGTGTAGAGGACTTCCATTTATTAATGACATTTCAAGAACAAATCTCCAAAAGCATAATAAAAACAGGAATATACGATGTTGGGTTTTCTTCATTAGTCTATTTGGACAGCTGTTATTATCGTCACACAGCTCTACATTTCTCCTCCTCTATATCCAAACTGTTCTCACACCACTGTGATTTTTCAGAGAAGGCATTTAAGCTCCACACTGACACAGGAAAATGCCGTGTGTGGTACAAGGTGCACTGTACAGCTAGAGAGCAGTTAAGAAGGTTGCTTAATTTAGTAGCATCTTGTGCTGCCTGAAATATCACCATACCCACTGATTACATTGATAGAAGGAGAGTTTAAAGAAGTAAACTCCAAGAATGGTTGGATTTTGTGTTAACATGGCAAAACTGGACCAAGTAGGATGTGGCAACCTCACTAAAAATGGAATTTTCACTGGTTCAAATTTCCAAACGATAAAATCAAAAATGACCTCCTCCTCCGATTTACATTGATTAGAATGACTGGGATATTTTTAGAGCCTGGTTAGAATTAAAATCCAGTATATAAATAAATAAGTCATAATTTTAAGAAGTTGAGTGCTATCTTGCTTACAGATTCACAGAGGCTGAAGTGCTGAAATTTCCTAAGGCACCAGACTACATAAGATGTCTCTACTGCGTATGTATTGAGATCTTAAATTCGTATATGGAATTGTAGGAATATCAGAAAATTTACAGAGATAAAATTCAATGGCAGACACCAAAAAACACTAATTTCCTGAGAGTGTTTAAGGTTTGGTGGTAAAACTGAAAAAAAAAAAAAAAAAAAAAAAAAAAAAAAAAAGTTAACATTAATAACTTATAAAAATTACAAATGAAGGTCTACTCGTGCCGAAACATTTTATGAATTCATAGCATTTCATTGTGCTATAAAAAATTGAATTCTGAAAATAGTTTATGATGTTTCCTCTTTTAAATGCCTTTTTTTTAAAAAAAAACTTGAAAATAACTTTTAACATTCTTTCAAAATCCTTCAAAACACTTGAACTTACTGAAAATCAAAACTGAATCTGTAGAGCATTTTGTTGATGTGGAAAACATTTTCAGCTATATGTCCTTCTTGCCTTATATGGTTATTGAAACAATGTGTTTTCTTCAAACAATTGTTTCCAATTTTTTTTAAATTAAGAAACTCAAATAATCATTATTTGCCCAAGTTGTAATAGTTAATTGCTCTGAGAATATATTAGATTTCCTAGTCTGTATTCATTCACATATATCTACTTCTTATGCACTGAAAGCATGTCATGTTTTTTACCTCCTAGAAACATGCTTCAGAATGTTCACAGTGAGCAGAGATCACCTTGTCTTCCCGTAGCTACTCTGTGGTCCTACCAAACCTTGATTCAGCTTTTTTTACAAGTATTGATAAATGGACAATTAAACTGTCTTATAAACTTAAAATATTTTAATGTGAGAATATTTTAATGGACTGAACAACAGAATTTCCTTAACATGGTTTCAGTACCTGTATATTCAAGTTGTTCTTATCTGAGTAAAAATGAAATCATATAAGCTGCACCCACTCACTGAAGTTACTCAATAACTATCTCCTGTTGCCTTTTTTGGCCATGATCTTACTGAGATTTCATTGACTGAAAATGGCTTACATTACTGAAATGAGCTGTTTTCACCTCCTTCCTGCTTCACGTATGCCTATTTTTTTCACTACAAGAGTAGCTTTTCAAGAACAAGGAGAGCCTTTTAGCTGTGTGTTGGTGTTTCCTAACTGAAATATAGTGAATGGCTTTTTGATGCTTCCCTGATACCACAGAAAAATATCAACTCACAGTAAATAAGTTTCACCTAAGAGTGTTAAATTAATAACCCACCGTACAATAAGACATATTTCAGGCTTCTTTTTCAGGTTAAAATTCTTGGTATAGCTTCAGAGCACACTTCAAGTAGCAATGGTGTTCACCATCTGTCTCTCCACTAAAAAGACAAGAGCTGCAACAATTTACCCATTTAAGATTGTCCCAATAAGATGTATACTGTACTTTATGTAACAGCAGATAGTTCGCAGCATAGTACATTTGGCTCTACCTCTCCTTCTCAACCCCTTTTTCCGCTAATCTCCATCTGGCCTATCATATACCACCACTGTTAATGACAGGTAACTGACCTGCACATTGCTACAACATACAAGTGTGGTATATCATTCTGAATGCATACAGCACACAGGCCACAACTAGCAGAAAATAAAAGAGTTTATTTCTGCTAAAGCTTGTAAATAAATCTACATATGCACCAGAGTAAACCAAGCATGTGATTAATACATAAAAAACACATTAATCACATGAAGCAAGAATATAGTAAATTAGGCACATCTAAAGGTCTCGTAGCTCTTATTTATATATGACGTTTTCATAGTTATCATTAAGTAAGGTCCACAAATGGACCTTAACATGTCTGTTTTTAAATTATCTCTAAAAGTATTTGTATGGAACATTGGCATGTTGCTCCCTTCTCTCCCTACACTGGTTGTCTTAATACTAAAAGTGACATTTCCATGACACTCCTCTCAGAAGAAGAGCCATTTCCACTCTCTCTTTTATTCTTTTTTTTTTTTTTCTTTTCTTCCTTTTCCTGGTAAACCATAGAGCAGAAGTAAAAGGGGAAAAAAAAAAAAAAAAAAAGGTTAATTTCAAATAAAATCCAAAAATAGATCATATATTTTAGATAAGACAAGATATAGAGACAGATTCGCTTAATCATTTTTCACGTATTCCAGAATCTATTTCATGATCTATTTTTTTTTTTCTTTTAATGTAGTATTTTTTTGGACACTCAGTTGAAAAAATTAAGAAGGGAAGGGTAGCAAATGGACAACAATACCTGTCAAGAGATTCATTTCAAAAATAGTATTTCTGGATTTAATGAGGGTTGACATCAACAAATAAGAAAAGATAAGGCTAAAATTCCTATTACCCTGGGTGCTATGTTTTGCAGCTTAGTTGTTAGTTACAGTCCCAATTTTTGATTTCTTACAGAATAGTTTTATCCTTGATGTGTGTCAGGTGAGCACCTACTCCAGGAATGGGTTACAGAGACTCTGATAGCTGATTGTCTGAATACTGAAGTTTGTCATTAGTGATATGGATTAGAGGCAGAGTCCTTTATTAATTCTATTCTATGAAGCATCTTTAATTGCATTTTTATTTATTTTATTTTATTTGTTGGTATTTGTAAATCAGTGATTTTAATCATGGGTTAACATTTTTAAGTCCTGGACACTAAGTCAAGAAAACAATTTCTATCATAAAATGTTAAAAACACACTCCCTTCAGATCTTAAGGGAAGATTAAATGTCATTTGAATTTAGCAGGAAAGATTTTTTTTTTTCCACCAGCACAAAATAATTAATAACTCATCACCACAATGCTTACTCACTTCAATTTATTTTTTCCCCCACAAAGCACTGCAGAAAATACGGAGAGTTACTAAAGCAAAAAAGGTAAATAAGTCACAGAGAGTCTCAAAAGTATTATAGATATTTCAGTCCTATATTACATTCATCAGAATGGAATTTATCTGAACAAATGTTTACCTCCACAGTATAGGCATCAGTGTATGAACTAAGTATAAACTACGAACTATGTGTAAACTTCAGATCAGCATGGCTTGAATCTATAATTCCCTATTGACTACAGGAGTAGCCTATACTGCGGGCATCTAATATTCAACAGATCAGATTCTGCTGTATGTTTAATAGGAAAAACATTGGATCAAAAGCAGTCAAAGCCTGCTCAGATTTGGCTATACCCGGACAGCATGTTTTCTAAGGAGATCTTTTTGAGACTAGACCAAGCCCACCTGTTCCAGCACAGTGCAGCAGCTTGTCCTTCACTTTGTAGCTTCCTAAACCTGATGCAGCTGGTTGGAAGATTACATGTTCCACTGACCAGCTGCACCTATCAAATGAAACTGCAGAAGAACAGGGAGAACAAGCCATACAAATGCATGAAGTACAGATCTGGCTGCAGGAAGTGTGCAGGAGACACCAGCTCCTATTGTAATGTCTTCCAGCACAGAACCTGACCAGGTTATAGGAGCTTGCACCACTGCCAGGAAACAGATCTTACTACTGGGATAATTATTCCTTTCTGAGATTCCTAGGCTTGCGGCCTCTCATATTCTGGTTGATCTTCAAAATAATTTATTTTGATCTAATGTAATTTACAGACAAATTTTGCCATAATGTGTGAAATGATGATAAGCAGCAATCTCAGTGTAAATCCCATAGGATTAGACCCTTAAATCATTCATAGGCAATACAGATTCCTATTAGTCTATTATCCACTCTGATAGGATTGGATGAGGTCTAAAACGCTTTGTTTTTAAATGAATATTTCCTGAATATTTCCCGATGTTACAGTTTTGGGGCATTTTCAACTGCTCTATTTTGTCCATATTTTGGGGGAAGTGTAGAAGTTATGTAGTCTGTTAAAAACACAGGATGAATTATAAGGAAATTGTGGCCTGCTAACACTGTAACAGCCTAACAATTGTAGAGTTTTAAAAATCCACCTGTCTTTCAATGTGTTTTACATTTAATGGGAAATACATTGCAAAGTGACGCTGAAAATCATGCAACATAAAGGAAGAAAACAAAACCAAACACCATCACTTTTTCAGTGTAAATCCCATAGGATTAGACCCTAAACTCATTCGGAGGCAATACAGATTCCTATTACTCTGTTATCAGCTCTGATAGGATTGGATCAGGTCTAAAATATTTTGTTTTCAAATTAATATTTCCTGTCAAATACAATGTAGGATATCATTTATCAGGAAACTAAACTACATTAAATTAAATTAAACTAAACTAAAAATCTGATATTACAACATTCACATCATGGAGTTCATGTTCTATTGCAGACATTGCAACACTACAGCACCAGAATAGTGTGGGTAGGTGCATAAAGTTCACAGTATATGCTGTACTTATTAAACTTTACCACACTCCTTAGAAGCCTCCTGATTTCAAACAGCTATGTAGAAAAGGCAGGTGTTTCTGATACCCTGCTTCCAAAATGCAAGAAAAAAATCACAACACCAGTCTTACTGTGAAAATAATTCCTTTTCGCATTCAGTGCAAGCAAAACATGAAAAAAAAAAAAAAGTCCTGCTGAAAATCTTCACCTGCTGACCATGACATCAATGGTGTGCAAGTGGAGTCCCATTCTGTTGCACTCACTCTCTTCTGCAGAAGTCCATGGACATCAGTGTAGATCCAGACATGAGATGGGGCCCAGGCTGGACTGACAGGCAGGGCAGCAAACACAGAAGTAAGGGGAAGCAGAGGACCGAAGACTTTCATTGGCCATGCAGTTGAACCTCAGTGTATTATGACATCAAACATCTCCCTTATCTTACTCTTTTTTTTTTTTTTTTTTTTTTCCCCTTTCTTTTCCTGGTTGATTTTAATCAGGGATAGTACTACCTTACTATAAGAGTTCATCTCACTGTAGTGTTCTTATTTTGTTGCAAAGACACTTCACAAAACACATTTTTGTCACCTCCAATATCAAGGAAAGATTTTTTTTTTCCTCCCAGTTTTTCCATAAGCTGTGCAAGAAGAGAAAGAGGAACACATTGTTTCTGGGATGTTAGATATTCTTGCAAGTATTATTTTGGGAAATTATGTCTGAAACTTTCTTTCCTGCTTTGTAATTTACACTGCTACTGCTGTAACAAATAGGAAATATAAGTAGCACTAACGTAAGACTGATACAGATACAGATTGATCCTTATACCATTCAGTTTGTTTTCCTTCAGTGACGTCATGCTTCACACATTCTGCTGAAGGCTATCCATAACTATTCAAGCTCTTGATAGTTATTCTTACACATTCTTTCATTTTTAACACCATTGCCAAGATTCTCATCCTTTTTAAATACGAATGAAGAGACAGCGTCTCTTTTATGAGGCTCAGATCAATCTACCTTAAATAATTTTATTTTCCATATTTTTCCTACAGCTATTTAAAGAATTTGTGAGAAAATGTCACCAAACAGGTATTTGTCTCCTCATTAACATTCATGACAACACCTTCTGGTAGGGATGGTTTGGGCTGTTGATGGAACAATATTTAAAAGAAATTGGCCTGTCTGTGAAACAGCTGCTCAGTAATGCCACTATGCAAGGGAGTTAGTGATAATAACATGACGCTATTATAACTACAATGGGAGCATAATATATTTTAAGCTGCTTTGAGGCATACAGTGGAGGTCCAGGAATTACAGCATGATTGTTTGTTTATTGCTAGAAACAGAAAAGAGCTGATCATTTCATGTCTGCTTAGTCCTACCTAGTCTTGAAGCAGAAGAAAGGAAATATCTCCTGGAACTCCTCACTTCCTGTGTATTACCAGTCTGCTGGAAGGGCTTTTTGTTCTTTTTCCTAGATTTTGGAAGGATTTGTGTATTTCACTGCTGAAACAGATACTGCAATCTTTGTTAGTAAAGTTGATCCTACTGTTTTAAAGGATTTTTTTTTTTTCTCATTTCAAGGCTTTCTTAGGGAAGATTCTCAAGAGAAGATTCACTGCATCCTCATGCACCCAATAGTGAAATTCCAGATACTGAATGTTTGGAAATTACCATACAGTATGGTAATGCAATGTTCAGTTTGCAGATGTAGGTAATATATATGTACACATCTGTAAATATGGCTTAGCAAAAAAAAAAGGGGAGGGGACAATTTAGTGTAGTGATTTATGGTAATTTACACCAATCATCTAAGATATACAAAGCAAATTAGAAATCCTATTATCAGATACTTGTCTCTCAGAGATCTCCAAACCACACACAATACTAAAAAAAAAAAAAGTGGATCTAGAAGAATGGAGAAAATCCCACCACAGTACCACCAGCATATTAGAAATGCTGATGACAAATGAGTAAAAAGTGAATAAGATCATACAGAGATTTAGGATACAAGAACTGATTGCCAGATAAAAGGAAAGCCATGTAACCGGTCCCAAAACACTTAATATTTTCTAAAATTCTCTGTTAAGAATTTTATTTTAGCTTCTGTTCCATACATATAGTTATTACATATGTTAGTTTTTAGATAGATTTCAAAAGTACTGCACTTCAGGTAAAATGAAATATAAAATTGACCTGGAAATGATGTAGGAACATTGTCAGAAGGCTGAGAGAGGTGAACCTTCCCTTCTACTCATCATGAGTAAAGTCACACTTGGAGCACTGTATATAGTTCTGGGCTCCAAGCACAAGAGAGATATGGACATATGGGTACCATTCTAGCAAAGGACCCATAAGATGATTAAGGGCCCGGACCATCCCACATATGAGGAGAGGCTATGTGTTGGATCTGTTAGGGATGGAGTCATCCCTGCAGCATCCCCTGCAGCAGCCCACACAGTGCTGTGCTCTGCACTCATAGCTGGAACAGCATTGGTATCATTCCAATGTTGTGTCTATTGCTGCATAGCGCTGGCACAGCATCAGGACTCCTTCCAAGCCCCTAAGAGCCAGAAGGCGGGGGGTGGGCAAGTGATGGGGGAAAGGGGGGGAGAGACATCAGCAGGGCAGCTGACCTAAACCAGCTGAAGGGATGTTCCATAACACCTGATGTCACACTCAGCAATAAAAAGGGGGGCTCTCATGGGAGAGGGAGCTGTCCTCCTGAACAACCGCTATGCTTTTTGAAGCCCTGCTTCCCAGGACGTGGCCGAACATCGCTCATTGATAGGAAGTAGAGAATTTTTTTTTCCTTCTCTCTGTGCTTCCGCACGGTCTTATTGTTTCTTTTGTTTCTTTCTCTCTCCATTCCCTTTCCCTTTAATTAAACCTTTCTCATCTCAAACCTCGAGCTCTTTGTGTTGTATTTTCTCCCCCTTCCTCTTTGAGGAGAGGGGAAGTGAGAGAACAATTGTGGTGGAGCTCGACTGCCCACCCAAGTATAACCACCACAGGCTGACAGCTGGACTGTTCAGACTGCTGAAGAAAAAGCTCAGGACGATCTTATTAATGTGTATAAAACACTGAATAAGTTAGCATATAAAGAATGTAAAGAAGTTAGCATATAAAGAAGTTATAAAGAAGTGTTTTTAAAAAATATGGAACTCAGTAGAGCCTAGTGACAGGACAAGAAAAAATGGTCACAAATTAAAAAATAAATAAATAAAAAAGGAAAATCCATTTGAACAAAAGTTTTTTTTTTTTTTTTTTTTTTTTTTTTTTACTTTAATGGTGACCAAGCACTTACAAAGGTTGTGGAGTATCCATCCGTGGGGATACTCAAAATGCATCTGGACATGCTCCTGGGCAACCTGCTGTAGTTGACCCTACACACACTGGTGCACATCTGTCTGTCTCCAGAGATGCCTTCACATCTCAGCCATGTTCTGATTTTGCGATTCTGTGTAAGATTCTGTGATTAACCTGAGGCTAAAAAGGCAATCTTTAAGTCACAGCAGAATGAATTTCCTTGATGAAAATTAGTTAATGAATAATAATCTGGGGCATGACTCTGAAAGGTAAAATAGACCTCAAATTATTTCTCAAAAAAATGAAATCAGAAAATCATCTCATCTGTGCTTAAATGCATGAATGTGGAACAGATAGATGATAGAGAATCCAAAATACTACAAGATAAGAGAGGCAAGGCATATGAAGGTCAGCATATAATTCAACAAAGAGTCATACACTCTTAGAAAGTCTTATGTTGAGAAGGTTAGTGTACCTAGTACCTAAGACATGCCTAGTACAGAGGAAAGAAATTGCAAAAATCAACAAAACTTCCGTATCACTTTTAAGAGTTTGCAAAATTATATACATGTCTGCACAAACGTTAAAGCTGGCAGCAACACTCGTTCAGAATAACTCCTCAAGGAACCAATCATAATATACTCTCTATCTCAACATAACTTATATGTTCATGTAATTTGGTACTGCTTAAATGTGATATTCTTCTAGAACACAAGTCCTGTGCACAACTTGCATAGAATGATCAGAACTGGCTGTATTTGTTTTAATATTTGTGTTACACTAGCATCAAATGGCAGTCATGTATCAAAATTTCCTTGTGCAATCAAAGTACTAAATTAAAACAAAACAAAGCAAAATAAAAAGAGATGATCATGAAGAATTAGAACACAGCATTTATCTAACAATCCAATATTTGCTTTACACAAGAAAGTGTCATGACATTTTAAACTGAAAAAAAAAAAAAAAGTAGCTGGTTTTATATTGAATGACAGCCTGTTAGATGAATGCATTTTTCTATTAATGTGTTTGCCTCCTAGAAAGACTAAACAGTTTTTCCATATAAGAGAACTACTTTTGAATAGTTTTATAGTGTCATTAAAATACTGAAACTCTAGATAAAATTCAAATGCTCTTTGATAATATTGAGACCTCACCTTGCAAGTTACCTTTTAAAATCAATGATTAGCTACATAGCCTTTCAGTCCAGTTTCTGAAGAGTAGATCCATAAGAATCCCAAAACACAATATTGATAACTGGTCAGTAACTTTAAGCTTATATTTTACCATTAATAAAGACATACAATGGTTTTACAGAATTTCAGATTACTCAAAAAGCCATCACAATATAAAAACGCCTCAAGTTGCTTAAGTAATAAAGGACTATCAGAATTCATTGGTAAACAAGCTTGGAATTTTCATTAAACTGCCAATGAACACCAGTAATCATCTTGGTTTCCTTCTAGAAAATAAGGAAAGCCCTGCACATGCTGTTGGTGGTTTCAAACATTTGTTTTCCTTGCAGACGCATCTTGCAACACTGCACACAACTTCTAGATGTTTGTGTTTGTTGTTTTTTTTTTTTTTTTTTTAATCCTTCAAGACAACTATGATTTTGAAAGTCTATAAGAAAAATAATTTAAAATTCAAAATAAAAATGGAACACATCACAGCACAACCATCAGAACACTGCACAACCATCCACACCACAGTCCTTCCAAGGACATTTTCTAAACTAGCAATAGTTAGAAAATAGCAAATAGCAAAATTTAAAAAATAGCATCTGGTCTGCTACTCTAACATGTCCTTATATTTTTTCCCATTCCCTCCTTTTATAACTCATCTTACTTTCCATATCATATTGAGAATAAAAAAGATTAGGAAAAAATCATCTTTTAATTGGTTAAAAAGAAAGATCCAGAATTACTTTAAGGAGTTAGAGATATCTTCAGTTTTTTTGAATGCAACCTCAAGACTTCAAAGTAATCTGACTTCAGGGATAACCTTTCAACCAATCTCCTACGTATGCATATATGACCCATTATATAAGCCGGTGGTTATTCAGACTTACTGGACCTGTTTGCAGGATTTCTACCTCCATGCAAAGAAGCAACTCTGCCTCCTCTTCACAATGCTGGTTTACACATCTCAGTGCCAGTCTTTTCTACTTACACATATACAGAAATTTACAGAAATTTGCAGAGAGGTGAATTCAACACACAAATTTCTTATGTAGACAAAGGCATGCCTGAATATTCTAAAGCTCTTTTACACTTTACTAGTCTGCAGTTTATGAGAAAAAATAGTGGCTTGCAAATATGTGTACAAACATTAAAAAAATGTTTGATGTTCGCATTTAAAGACAAATATTTAGTAAATAGTGACTATCACACCTTGAATTTATAAAAAAAAGGTCAAGGTATCATAAAAATGTATTAGAAATAAACAAAACCCCCAAACTGTCTTAATCAACTCTGAGTTAAAAAAAAAAAAAAAAAAAAGTATTAATACATCTGGAATGGTTGGTATGAAAAACACTCCCAAATGTGGTTAAGACCTGACTGCTTAGAAGCCAGCATTCCTCTAAGAGACTGCAACATCACAAGAAAATAATGCAGGAAAATACTACAGCCTTAAAATTAAAACTAAACTAAACTAAAATAAAAAAGCAGACTACAAAAAACAAACAAAAAAAAAACTGCCTTGTGATTAAAAACAAACAAAAAACCACAACCAAACATGGAGATCCACAGTTCATCTTGCAACAGCGAACATAATTGCAAATCTAAATTTTGCATTTGAAATTAAGAGACAAAAATTATAAACCTCTCTATGCATATCTAATCTCCTTTTTCAACATTAGCCAAGCCTGCAGGCACTTAACAGTCTAATTCTTGATGGTATTGTAATTAAAGGCAATACTCACAAGGCTGATAAGCACACCAGCTGTAACTTAACCCTTATCTTAACCAAACTGACAACTGCAAATGTGATATCTAATTGTAAAGAGAACATTGGAATTAATTCTGGATCACTGTCTTTTAAATCATTTAACCTTGAAAATAAGTAAATTATATACAGCCTACCATCAAACTTCTTGTGCCGAGACACAAAAGTGGTGCGTACAAAGTGACTTGTCTCCTCCACCAAGTTTTCAAACTCCAGTTTGCTCTGCTGGCTTAACTTGTCCTCCATTTCTGATGTGCAGCATGTATATTCCTGAGGGCAGATTCTCAAATGTTCCCCTGAAATCACAAGGAAAAAGGCATTAAAAATGTCTGAATAAAGACAGAAATACATCAGATCTGAATATGCATGATATCCCTTCACTTAAGGAACGCAGTCTACATAAAAATCTCTTTAAGGCTTGACCACTTCATTGGGAACAATTTGAATCTGCATCAACAATTTTGCATATTTCGGCATTCCTCACTGAGGTGGAGAGACACATTTTGTAGAGATGTTTTGATACTTCAGAAGGTGGAACCATCTCAAGATGAAAGTGGTTCTTGAACTGAAGCTTTCTGCATAAACAGATGTATACTTAAAAATTCTAAGATGCTTGCTTTCTGTTTGTATTCAAAATGTCTTGAGTAATACTTAGCAATATGACCCACTAAAAGCCATCAAATCTTTCTGTTTTTTGAAAAACAGAAATTATGTTTTTCCACAGACAGGTCCTACATGCCCAAATACACCAAAACATTCTCCCCTTCTTCTTAAATGTATTATAATGATTATGTTTGGGTGCCACAAATTTTCTTGGACAGCATTTCTTGTAAGATCCAGCAAACGCTCCACTGAATGGGAGAAGGCAATGAAGAGTTTAATTAATGCTTATGTTATACGGAAATGCTATGTAAAAGGTAATGAAAGCCTCTTATTTAATTCAATAGATTTCTCTCTTGAAGCACTGTGCCAGTTCTCCTGACAATATTGCTTTCTTTGGTACAATTTGCAAGGTGAAACCAATTCTTTAGCTCATGAAATTAAAATGGTCTGTTATTACATGAAATGTGAATTTTCAATTGACACTGTAGTAGGGTGTCAGAAACATTTAGTTCAGTTTGTGTGAAGGTAAGAAATTCTGCCATTCCCTCTTGAGAAATAAAAAGAATGATCTGCCTCTATGATTAAAGTTACTTGTAAAGCAATGAAAACATTTAGTTTTCTGTACACTGAATCCTGATTAAAAATCCCTCTGCAAATCTCTTAAAGGAGCAAATAAAATGATATACAGAGCCCAAGGGTTAAATAAATATGGGGGACCTGATTCTCATTTATATCAAGGTCCCTTTGTACCACTGCTGAGACATAAAAAAGATTTAAATGCAATTTATACCTACTTTAAGACTACTTTTCACCATTCTTATTATGTAGTGAGGAGAATCAGGCCCTGAGGCTTATACTTCCCAGGGGTGTAATACATTTAGCTGCTGCATCATTTTGAAAGCAGCATCAAAAAGAGGTTTGTACATGCTTAGAATAAACATTGTCTTGAGTATGCCCTCACTTTATTTATTTATTTATTTATTTATTTATTTATTTATTTTTAATTTAGTTTAGATTTTGAATGAAGTCTTTTGATTTGAGGTTTAGTCATTCCTCAACCCATCTACCCTCACTTATTTTTTCTGCAGTAACTTGTAATATGTGAACTACAATGCTATGACTTTTCTTTTAGCAGTCTCAAGATTTTTTAAAATCTCGTATCTATACGTCTTCAGAAAGGATCAGTTACTTATTATCAGTTACTCTTCTGCAGTACCACCTGTAAGTACCAATCATTTACAAAAACACCATTAAATAAAACAATGTAAAAAACATGGGAGAAGAGATACTCCATGACCATCAAAATATTATAAGTATTCTTTCCTATGAATGCTATGCGTTATAAGTGCAGTAGGATAATTCCTTTCCCTTCTTAAGATCACACATCTAAGCCAGAAACAACACATGAAGAGACCAGTGAGCCAGCTGCTGTCAAACATAAATGACAGTGGCAAAAAATGCTCACTTTACACACAGTATTGTTGTCACATTAATCAGAAACTATTCAACACATAAGATGCAGCTGAACAGGTACCATATCACAGAATGACAATATCACAGAATTGTGTAGGTTCGGAGACACCTCAAGATCGTCGAGTCCAACCTCTGACCTAACACTAACAAATTCTCCACTAAACCATATCACTAAGTTCAACATCTAAACGTCTTTTAAAGACCTCAAGAGATGGTGACTCCACCACTTCCCTGGGCAGCCCATTCCAACTCCTCACAACCATCTCAGTAAAGAAGTTCTTCCTAATATCCAAGCTAAAACACCTCTGGTGCAACTTTAGCCTGTTCCCCCTTGTCCTGTCACCAGGCACTTGGGAGAATAGACCAATCCCCATCTCTCTACAGCCTCCTTTAAGGTACCTATAGAGAGCGATAAGGTCGCCCCTGAGCCTCCTTTTCTCCAGGTTGAACAAACCCAGCTCCCTCAGCTGCTCCTCGTAGGACTTGTTCTCCAGACCCCTCACCAGCTTCATTGCCCTTCTATGGACTCACTCGAGCACCTCGATGTCCTTCTTGTAGCGAGGGGCCCAAAACTGAACACAGTACTCGAGGTGCGGCCTCACCACAGCCAAGTGCAGGGGGACAATCACCTCCCTAGCCCTGCTGGCCACACTGCTTCTTATACAAACCAGGATGCTGTTGGCCACCTGAGCACACTGCTGGCTCATACTCAGCTGACTATCCACCAATACTTCCAGGTCCTTCTCCAAAAGGCAGCTTTCCTACCACTCTTCTCCCAGCCTGTAGCTCTGCTTGGGGTTGTCACGCCCCAGGTGCAGGACCCGGCACTTGGCCTTGTTGAACTTCATGCAGTTGACATCAGCCCATCGGTGCAGCCTATCCAGATCCTCCTGCAGAGCCTTCCTACCCTCGAGCAGATCGACACACGCACCTAACTTTGTGTCATCTGCAAACTTACTGAGGGTGCACTCGATCTCCTCATCCAGAACATCAATAAAGATATTAAAGAGGACTGGCCCCAGTACAGAGCCCTGGGGAACACCACTAGTGACCGGCCTCCAGCTGGATTTAACTCCATTTACCACAACTGTTTGGGCCCAGCTATCCAGCCAGTTTCTGACCCAACGAAGTGTACGCCAGTCCAAGCCATGAGCAGCCAGTTTCTTGAGGAGAATGCTGTGGGAAACGGTGTCAAAAGCCTTGCTGAAGTCAAGGTAGACTATATCCACAGCCTTTCCCTCATCCACCAAGCACATCACTTTGTCATAGAAGGAGATCAGGCTCGTCAAGCAGGACCAGCTTTTCATAAACCATGCTGACTGGGCCTGATCTCCTGGTTGCCCTGTAAGTGCCGCATGATGACACTCAAGGTCATCTGCTCCATGAGTTTCCCTGGCACTGAGGTCAAACTGACAGGCCTCTAGGTTCCCAGGTCTGCCCTCTGGCCCTTCTTGTAGATGGGCTTCATGTTTGCCAGCTGCCAGTCAACTGGGACCTCCCCTGATAGCCAGGACTGCTGATAAATGATGGTAAGTGGTTTGGCCAGCTCCTCCACCAGTTTTCTCAGCACCCTTGGGTGGATCCCATCTGGCCCCATTGACTTGTGCACATCCAATAGCCGTCGCAGTTCGCCAACCATTTCCTCATGGATAGTGAGGGCCACATTCTGCTCCCCATCCCCTTCCACCAGCTCAGGGTACTGGCTATCCGGAGAGCAACTGGCTTTGCGGCTAAAGACTGAGGCAAAGAAGGCAATAATCACCTCCGCCTTTTCCTCATCTTTTTTAACTAAGTTCAACCCCCCGCATCCAGTAAAGGCTGGAGATTCTCCTTAGTCCTCTGTTTTGCGTTGATGTATTTGTAAAAACATTTTTTGTTGTCTTTAATGGCAGTAGCCAGATTGAGCTCCAGATGAGTTTTGGCCTTTCTACTTTTGTCCCTGCACTGCCTCACAACATCCTTATAGCTTGTGAACGGCCGGGGAGGGGGCGCTGCTGGCTCCGCCTACGCCTCGTTCTCACCTCGTTCACCTCCCTCACGAGGGCTGCCGGGCCCTGGCGGCTCCCTGAAGTAGGCTCAATGCCGGAAAAATTAGCCCTGTCTATCCAATCACCCGCTCCGCTGCAGAACGCGTCTGCCCTGGAGCCCATCACCTCGGCAAGTGGCACAATATTAATACAATACAAACAATATTAAGACACAGTAAGCCTTCTGTTAGTAACAGCGATGTTCTGAGTTTTTATTAGGTGTCACAAATACAAGAAAAGTTGACATACCGTGTCCTTAGAAGCAGTGCTGTGTGCTTGATTAAATAAAATAATATATATCTTATCCTTACATCTGAAAACACCTTCCTACACAAACCCAGGTGCTTTTCCTTATTGGAAAGCACCAGGGAGACCTACTCTCCCACTTTCAGTCACATTGGTTGTTTACACTTTCTGTAATGACAATATCCTTTAGTGCTGTTGATGTCATGAATTTTAATAAAATTAAAATTTATTTCCTCTATTTCACTTTTTTTTTTTTTTTCTTTCTTCCATATGGTTTTCTTTGTTTTCAGAACTGCTGGACTGTCAAGTAAACTAATGTTATTCATCAAGGCACTGTGTTTACTGAGTAATAGCTGTGGGTCTAGGTTTTTAAGATGTTATGTTATGCTGAATATTATGACACATTAAAGTATATTGAACACAGTATAACAGTCAATTTTGTAGCAATATTAATATTCCTCTTGTTTATTTATTTTATGGTCTTATTTTCTCTTTACTGCAAAAACTACTTCCCAATTTACTTTAAAATCCTGCTTAGCTGCTACAAATTCATTCAGGTTTCTACTGTACTTATTTCTTATACCTGTACATATATTTTCATATATATATTTTTTTAAATTTTAATTCAACAGATATTCATTCATTCATGGGTCTGTTAGCTGATGAAATGTGAAACTCCTAATTAAATAAACATTCACAACTTCTCTATCACTTCATTGCTTTACTCTCCTAACAATGTGTTTTCCTAAATCATGTTTACTAATATCTTCATTACAGATTGCTAATTTATAAACAGCTTTTTTAAAACAAACAAACAAAAAAAACAAAACAAAACACATTTTTAGTTCTTCACCCTCTATTTTCATGGAAAGAACTAATAATGAAAAATGTCATGCTGCTTTTCATATTTTGTTTCAAGATTATCTTTTTCTTCCTCTCATTTCCTACATTGGAGGCTCCGGTCAGGTTACAGATACAGCAAAAACATTTTCCTTTGCCCTGTGGCAGTGGAGTGTTGGCCGATCAGCTTGAGAGGTTCAGGTGCACTTAGCAAAGATGAAGGCTTTGAAAATTGAGGCTCATAAGCTCTATCATGTTAGTACTGAGCATGAGTGGCTGCATGCTCTAAAGACTCACAATTTGGTCCAAACCTTGAGATGATTCCTGGGAATGGTGAGTGGAAACTCTCTGACAAAGAATCTTTTCTGTATGTGTTAATATTACTTATGTGTTGATATGTGTTAATATGTTAATATGTGTTAATATTTGCTTTTTAACAGTAGCGATTACCATTTTGTGTTTGTTCTTATTAAACCTCCAATTCGTGTTAGAATGGACAAATCATTCATTCAGTCATTAGAAAAATAAAAAGGTCATGATTTTATCCAAAGAAAAGTAATTTTTGGTTTGTTCGTTTGTTTGTTTTAAGGGGTATGCACTTTATTTTGGAGTTTTCCCTTATTTTGTGCAAATCTCTGATAGAACAGACTGCTTGAATTGGAAATAAATCTGCAGGCTTTATTTGGTTGGTCTTTCTC
The DNA here is from genome assembly GCF_009819795.1 of Aythya fuligula. Taxonomy (NCBI): domain Eukaryota; kingdom Metazoa; phylum Chordata; class Aves; order Anseriformes; family Anatidae; genus Aythya; species Aythya fuligula. Next base: position 154,141,651 of record NC_045559.1, read on the forward strand.
AATTTCCTTGAATGAGACCATTTAGCATTTGTGTTTTATAACATTTGTGTTGTATCACTTTGAAAGGAGTTTAATCACTGTTTTGTGTTTTTATACACCTTATGTATTTTGCAGGCTAAAAATATGATCACAGCTCATGTACAAATTCTTGCCCTGGGAAACTCCAAATGGTCTACGTGCATGTGCTAATTTTAGTAAAGATTTCTATGTTACAATTGTCATTGGATGTAACTGACTAATTTTTCCTTGTGGTAAATGGTGTCTCCACAGACAAGTTCGACAGAATGTAGCTACCAGCATTTTGCCAGATTAAACAAGTACTAACTCAGCAGTTCCCAGCAAGCTACACTAACTCTTCTAACCACCATTATCATCTGAAGATACTGACCTACATACCTCCTTTTGTAGCCTATGCTATCAGCTACTAGTATTTCATTTTTATTACAACTGTAATCTAACATCCGCCTTCATATGATCCAAATTGGTCAATTTTGCAGCTGAATTTGGTAATTTGGATAGCATGTTGCTTTGAAGTGTAATAAAAACAGTTTATAGAACTTCTTCTTCTTCTTCTTCAGATATTTTAGTTTGGTGTCCCCAAAATATGCTATAAAAGAGTTTTTAAAATTTGCAATTTACATGTCTCAAGCTGAATAACTGTTTCTGATATGTATAAAAATGCCAGAACTGAATTAAATGTGTTAGCTATTTGGAGAAGATGGAATTTGAAGGAACAGTAAACCCTATGGAATATAACACTACCCTTAACAATTTCGCCACCAGATTTCCTAAATACCTGATGCAATCACTGTGGAAGCATAACTGTATAAAATGTTTACAGTGTCAGATTTTTATTTATTTATTTATTTATTTATTGGGGGGGGGAGGGGAAGAAGGAGGTCACATTTATATGTTTAACAATTTCAGTAACACTTCTTTCTGAGGTAGTCAATATTTTATAGTTTCTATGCAAATCGTAATTTCACATATATATATATGTATATATATATATTTCAGATTTTCTTGTTTCTACAGAATGGTTGTATGAACACTATGACTGGTGAAAATTGAAACTTACAGTGACCACACTGCTTCATGAATTCAACAATGAATAAATTCTAATAAAAAAAGTGTGAATTCAAGGTGTGCTTTCAAACTTGGACACTCTGTAGGCATCAACAGAGCCTAAAGGAATTGAAGAAGCTTTTTTGAATTGAAGGTTTTCATCCTTCATACTGCTATTCAGATTAATGTGATTGGGCTTCCTCATTAACCATGTTCTTTAAAATTATAAATATCTGTCTTTACAGATCTGCTTCAGACCTGCTCATATTCAGTCTTTTGTGGACAAGGTAGTGTAATTTATTATACACTTCAGAGCTTCTTATCTCTCAGCTCTCTGGAACTCGTTTGCTTCTAGATTAATATTTTCCACTATATTTTCTACATTTTTATTTTTATTTTTTTTTAAATAGTTAATAGAGTAAAAACCAAACCAAACTCTCATTGAGCTTTAACTCTTGCCCACTCTTTTGAGATTTACATCTTTTTCTGCATTGGCAAATATGTTTCTGAATACCTGCTTTTCAAAGTTTTCAATTTCTTAAGTGCATTACTGGTGAAATCTGGAACATTGGAGAACTTTTTATGATTGCATTATTAAGTTTTTATTATGGAAAACTATTTTTCCCTAACACTTTCATCAATCTGCCACTCAAACACGTGAATAGAAAATGCTGCTGTAGAACAATTTGACTCACAGTCATCTTTAACTAAAAAAATACTAAACAGCAGTATCATGTTTTCTGCATTAAATTATTTAGCAGTTAAAACTAAATTAGAAACATGAATTTCATCATCTCAGCCACTACTCAAATTGTGAAAATGAAAATATCATTTTGTTGGACAAAATCTGATCTCTAACCAAAAGACCTAAGGCTTCTTCTGAATTTGTAATTATCTTCTCTGTGGGGTATAACAGCCTGCAAGCAGCCTCTGTAAAATTCCACCTGACATTCAAGGCACAGAATTGAACTTTCCTACTTAAACTAAAAGGAAACAGATTATGATTTAAATTAATTCCTTTGTAATGTTGGTCTGACAAGTGATGATTGGAGCAATTTTTACAGACATAATGACAGCTGAAGGAAGGCAGGGAAAACTGTCTGTAACATACAGATCGAGTCATCAGACATCACTCCCCTAATTTTAATCATTGGAACGTTGAACTTCAAAAACTTGCACATCCAGTGGATTCCAATAAACCAGTGCAACTACTCTATGAAGGAGAATGACTCATTTGTTTGCCCTGTACCCAAATAATCTTTCCTCAGATTCCTTTTGTTCCTTGAATGCTTTCAGGTCAATTAAAAAATGAATGCCTTCCAAATAGACCAATAATTAGTTAACAGTCTCTTCATTATGGGTCCCACAGGGAACATTCATTTACAAGAAGCCCTGACCCTGTAGTCCTTGGGAAGTACTCAGTAATAAGTTACAGAAGCAGAGGCCAAGGCAAACCTGTTCAGACTAGGACTACACAGATGCTAAAGAAAGAGCTGAAATCCCTAGAGCCTTCCTAACTAAACTACTAGAAGCAGTATCACTACTCTAACACTCAGGTTCATTTTATTTTCCAAGCATACACAGCCAGACAATTGGTTTTTGCTAGCACAGTTTGTGAGAAGAATCTTTAGTTACCTCCTGGGGGGTGTATTACTGGCATTTTGCTCAGTGCGTTGTGAAAAGAAAACCATAAGTCTGTGATTCAGTACCGTATAGTTTCATCATCTCACTGGCTAGATGGCTGCAATTTTCTGAGTTCAAAGCTTGTTTCCACCTGGGAACAGTGGCCAACTTCCCCTCCCCATCAACCAACTTTTGCTATTTATTATGTTCCCTACCATAATATCAGAAATATATATCTTATACAACATTATAGCAAGAAAGAGAATAGTAGCAACGCATTACAACGCATTACTTTACTATGATCACAAAACATAGTGAAAGCATATTTTGTATTTCAGCTGCTCTCAGGACAAGTTAGTTATTAGCAGGATGCCCAGGTATAGGTTGCCCAGAGAAGTTGTGGATTCCCCATCCCTGGAAGTGTTCAAGGCCAAGCTGGGTGGGGCTTTGGGCAACCTGGTCTAGTAGGAGGTGTCTCTGCCCATGTCAGAGGGGTTGGAATTAGATGATCTTTAAGGTCCCTTCCAACCCAAACCATACTGTGATTCTATAATAACACTATCCACAATCATATAATTATAAACATTTTGATCAACACGTGTCATGTAACACTGAAATCCAAAGATGTAATTGCAGGATGTGATGAATCAGACAGGTTTACACTGCTTAGTTCAAGTACCCATAGGAATACGACAGCAGGACAGAGTGGAGTCCATTGCCTGAGCTTAACTGGGTATGCTATATTGCCAAAATGAATCCTTAAGGATAAGCCCAAAACAAATCCTTAATGGTTACCCCATTAGTAATATACATGCAACAAAAGTTAAAGTTGCATGAACTACAGTCATGACATTTGATTACACTGTCAAGAATACTTTAAAGACATGCAGATCCCTTGCTGATCACTGTATTGTCATATATAAAATCCATGTTTCTAAAATACTAATACTATTTTAGCAACATCAGTTTAAGAGTCCCTAACCACAGTGTTCTTCTCTCATTCGCATAGCTTCAGTCAGCCCAAAGAAACTTTTTAATGCTAACATTAAACAGATAAACTTACCTTCCCATTTTTTGGTTTGTAATGACACACTTTCCTGCAAATTCAGTTGTAGAAACAGTTCACAAAGACAATTACAATATATGTCATGCTGATCTTAATATGAAGGCAGTATTAGGCATTTTGGTGATAAGACTTTGGTGTTTCTGCCATAAACTGAGATACTCATCAGCCTAATCACAGAACTCAGTTCAGCCTTTTAACTTTCCCTTTTCTTAATTGCTTGAGGAAAAGAAGGTATTAAAGAGGACACTAAAACTTATAAAGACCTTAGAGTCCTTTTATTGTAGTTGCTCAAGGTCTACCCATCAAATTACAGGGCCAGAAACTCTGTCATTTTTCTTTTTACTTCTATTTGTAATCAACAACTGTAAAGAACAAACTGTCCCTTCCAGATCCTAAGTATTAACCTAACAATGACAAACGATGCAAAGCAAAAAACCAAGTAATTTCCATGTTTATGTGTTTTTGACTTTATAGATGGTTTCACACTGACAGACAGGTAAGGTCCAATATACTGCTCTCTCATTCACCCTCCTCAAAAGAACGGGGTGAGAAATATGATGAAAAAAATGGACATGGATTGAGACAAGGAAGAGCTTAAAGTAAAATAAAATGCAAAGGCTGCTCAGAAGCAAAATGAGAAAACAATTATTCTCTGTAACCCATCAGCAAGTGATGTTCAGCCATGTCTTGGGAAGCAGAGGCTCAATACAGGTAGCAATTCTTTTGGGAAGACCAGTGAGAGTCCCCCCTTCCTCTTTCTCAGCTTTTATTGCTGGGTGTAATGTCATATGTTATGTAATGGTATCCTGTGCTCTTTGGTCAGTTTAGGTCATATGTCCTGGTGATGTCCCCTCTTGTCCATCCCCAGCCTACTGGCCTTGGGAGACAGCTTTTATGCTGTGTCAGCACTACTCAGCAATAGCAAGAACATTGCTGTGATACCAATAATCTTCTAGATACAAGAGCACTATATGGGCTGTTGTAGGGAAATCTAACTTCTCAGACAGACACAGTACAAATAAATAAATAAATAAAATAGGAGAAAAAATATTAAAAGTGAAAACAAAACAACAAAAAAATACTTTTATTTTTCTGCCCAAAGAAGCCTGCTAGAAATATGGCCAGAAGTAGACTAATAAATAAATCCCTGAATGCAAGAGAGTCCGAAAACATGCAACAAATAATATCCTGTTACCCTCCACGCAAAGGTCCCAGTGTCTGAGAGCTGTTTGGTGCAGCTTGGTTGCATGAACTCAGCTCAGTTTTATAGATCTAATTACTGTTACAGTATGAGAAAGTCAATGCTAAAGACATGAAAGGTACTGGAAACAAAACCAGTGGCAGGATTTTGAGAATTGGAGGATTTCAAAGGAAGTCTACCTAATATGGGAAGGTATAAAACCCCATGGGAAAAAAAAAAAAAAGTGGCAAACTGGAAGGTAGATATTCAGCAACAAGGAAGATCAGCCCATTCCCAGCCTGACTGATGACTGCATAGCCACCAGAAAGTTATTGGGTGTCTCATCATTGATCATATTACTGCTTTGCATTACTCCTAGTTATCCATCATGTATAATAACCAAAAAATGATTAACTTGTGCTCTTATGTTGTGTGTATCTTGCTTGCAGAGTCTCTTGGTACACATCAAAATTTACTAGAAGTGACTCAGAGAGAGCTGACTCACAAGGGTCAGGGGAAAAAATGTTCCCAGCCACTCTAACTAATGGGCCAGGTGGAAGAAGATAACCTCAGGAGAGGGGTGCCTTTCTTCTTCAAGCTGCTTATTGCCAGTGACATCTCCTTCAGGAGGATGGACACAGAACTACAGAAATAAGTATTTACTTCTTTCCTAAAGGTGTACAACAGAACGGTCTGTGATTTCCCACAGTAAAACTTATGCAATTTAGGAACTCAGGCCTTTTTCTTCCCACTCCTACCAAAAATGACACTTCTTCAGTTACAGGGGATACCAGCTGACACAGGAGGAAGAAATATGGGTACAGATGTTCACTGATAATGTGATGTTGGAAAGTTCTTTTATCTAATATTTTTCCTACTGACTTTCTTTGACTATTTTTAGGCTGTTTTGGTTCTCTTATATGACAAACATAAGTTCACTGTACTGAAAAAGATGTGCAGTAAAATATGAATAAAAAAATGAATTACAAGGTTTTTAATTATCAATGTGAATTTAAAGATTCTTTACAGATATTGACAACTATAGGATGAGACCACTTGCTCTATTATTAAAGCATGGGTAGACAAACTTTTGATGAAAAAGCAAGAAAGTCTGAAATATTTTCAATAAATTTTATTTCCTTAGGAATCTCAAGATTCAGCAACACAGACCAACATTCTTGAAATCCTTTGTTCACTGCTGCTGTCAGGCTGTTAGTTTCAATAACTAGCTGACAGATCTCCAAGAGCCTGGCTACAGGCTGAGGTGTTCAGGTCTTTCAAGCAAATTGAAACTTGAAGAAACTCAGTGAAGAAACTGAGGCACCAGGCAGTTGGTATGTGTGCCTGGGGGCTTGCACCATGTTTCTTAAGGCTAACACTCTCTGTATACAATGACTCTGGAACCAAAGTAGTTGAACGAGTTCTCAGTCCTTTTTCAAAGATCTGAACCTTGAGTAGTGGAGGGTCCTTCAGAGGATGAAGGACTATGCATTCAGGAAGCCTGGCAAAAAGGAGTGACATTGTCTTTGATTTTAAGAGGTCCTGAGGAGGACACAAAGCAGGAGTACCTTGCATTGCAGATGCTGCAAACTTGTAAGTACAAGTAGTCCTGCAGCCTGTCAGGAAAAACAAACAAACAAACAAACAAACAAACAAACAAAAAATTACAATATTCTTTAAATCAATATTTTTGAACATATAATGGCTCTGAGAACTTTTAGCTCATTATAATTGACAGAAACTATGCTGTTACCAGCTAGCATAATAATTTCTACCAAGAGGAAAATGAAAGCTTTTAGCAGACAGTACCTTAGCCTGGAACAATTGCACGTTTCAGCTGTTTCAAATAGTGTCTGAGATCTGATTTTATCATTAGTCCTACATATGTGTTGTTGTTGTTCCTTGTTTTATTATTTTTTTTCTATTAAATTTTGCCACAATTAAAGACTGAACAAATTTTTAGCTCTTTCTATTACTGCCTTTTGTCAGTACGCTCTGGCCTGAGATACATGGTGAGGTGCAGGGTCTCCAAAATCAATGACAAAGAGTTTCTTGCCCTTCCAGTGTTCTAATGTTAAAGGTTTGACCTTTATGATTAAAGATCAGCTTGAAAGGAAATCCCTATCTATATCTAGTCTTCTGTTATGTAATCATATTCTTGAAATGACATTTTTGACTGAAATGGAAAAAAAAAAAAAAGACTCCTGAGTACTTTTACAGACTTCATAAAAGCACTTAAATCCAGAAAAAAAATATTTTATTTTATTTTATTTGTTTTGTTTTATTTTACTTTATTTTATTTTAAAATTATTGTAACATGGCCTTATAGGCACTGCATTTTCCTTGATGAATCAGTAATTCTTCTTCATTATGGTTAATAAATGTTATTTCCCATAAAGATGACAAGGCACTATAACCTGTTTACTTGCACACTTCAGCTGACATAATATGGACAGATATCATTCCAAGAGAATTCTTTTTCTCTGCCAATCTGTAGAAGATAGAGCCAGGAAGAAAGGAGGCAAAGACTACTTTCAACATCATGGCTATTTGTGGTTATTTCTCTTTAGTATAAGTCTTAGTATAAGTGTGTATATATATATATATATATATATATATATATATACACTACTATATCTATCTATCTATCTATATAGATATACTACTATACTATATAGATAGATACATATACTACTATATATATATTAAGCATATACTATATATATATTAAGTATATAAAGAGAAGTATAATATACTTCTCTTTAGTACAAGGCTCTTAGGCTTCTGTCTACATCAGAGCACTTAGAATACATTTTTTTTTTACTTGCTTCCTTCTTTCAGAAACTGCACAGAACAAGGCATTCCCTGGCTACTGCTTCATAGATGTATCAGGAAGATGTATTACACTAATAACAGATGGAAATTTCAAGCCAACTTAGGGCATGTCTGTAAAAAAAACTCTGCTAGCTTTGCCCAGCATACACCTAAAACTGTAAAAACAATTTTAAAACTCCTTTTATTACTTTTGTTTAATGACAGTGAAAGACAATACTATTGACAGACGTCAATACTAGTCAATTGTCAATACTATTTGCTTTCTCTGTCATTAAGAAATAATAACAATAACAGAAAATATTATAATAAAACTCACAGTATTCTTTTCCTGATTACTACCATTATTCGCTATCTAAAGAAGTCACATGTATTTTATTTTCTTGTATAACACCAATTTAGTTATAAGAAATGACTGACAATATTCAGTTAAAGTGTACACCTAGTAAACCATATATGTGAACAATATTAAATTATTTTTTTCCATTTTTTCTAAGCTATCTGTCCTCTTGGCATGTAAAGGTAATATCTTTAATTAACAATAAGAACAAAAGTGTTTTAATTTATCTGATAAACTGTGTAAAGCACCTATAAGAGGTTCTTCACTGATAGCTATATAGACTGTCACAGGAGCAGACCTTCTATTTCTATGTGTCCCATTTCTCTAATGTGTGCCTCCTCTAGTTTGATTTAGGGTCAATGAGGAAACACAGGAGATGGAACTCGGCTCTGGTATGGTGATTTAAACAACCTGGCCAGAAAGTTGTTGCTAAAACCAATAATATGTATAAATGATGAACACTTGCACTGAATTACATATGTAATTAAATGAACACCATTAAAAACTGCACTTTCTTCCTGTGAAACAGTTGAAAACATTTTCTGAAAATTTGTAGTCAAGTTTGGCCACTTTTGTAATGAAAAATATCGAGATAAATCTGCTTATAATATATTTATGAGATTAGGGAACAAATCACATTCTGTAAAAGACTCAGGTTACAAAAAACAAATTCAGAATGGTTTATAAAAAGACAGGTATAAAAATACACACAGCTGCAAGTAAATAACCTCTTCTATCAGTTGGTGCTTTTCTAAATTAGAAATTAGGGATTCATAACCCCAATAAATTCAATATATTACTACTTAATAGCTCTCACAGTATTTTATGATTTTGAAAGAGATTTATAGTTTTGTAATGATGAAAATTATAGTCCAGGTGCTATTAACTTCACTAAAAGCTATTCATTAAAAAAAAAAAAAAAGGGAAATCTTATACAACTTCCATTAAATAGAAAATGCAAAAGCATTTTCTTAACACTTTCCCTTGTCTACTGTTTTTGAAGAAAAAAAAAAAGTGTGTTCTGAGGTGACTTCAAAGCAGTGTAATTAATTTGGTGAAGTTAATAAGTATGTGTTTAATGAATAGTCTTTTTTTTTTTTTTTTGCCTATTTTCTATGTCCATTTTGTACAGCAGCAGTTTTCAGCACTGTGCAAATGTTTCCAATAATTTTCTTCCAAATGCAAATTCACTTCCTGAATGATTGTATTATTAAAGCCAATTTTAGCTGATACTACTGTTAAAAGATTAATGTCCTAGAGGGAGAATCAGATTACTACTTGCATTCTTTTAACATCACTTTAGGACTACTCCCAATCTCCTTCCAGTTGGAGAGCATGCTTTTTAAGAACAAAATAGTAGGGTTGAGTAGGTTTAACCTTCTTTCAATATGGTTATAAATAAATATCTAAAGCTAAAATTGTGTCATAATGGAGTTATCATCCAAAATGAATACTGCGTATTCTCATGACAAAATTACAAAACTTATATAAAAACTATTACAATTAAGTAATGAAACAGATATTTTATCTATCCTAGGTTAAAGTTGCTTCCAAAAATATGAAAAGCTATCCACAAACTTCAAAGTAAACTTCTGCAATAATAAATAATAAAAATATTATTAAGAATAATAGTAGTAATAATGGAGTAATTTTAACAACTGGAAGTTCCACTAAACTGTACAGGATTATTTACATACCTAAAGTTACTCATCCATTAACACCATTAAAAGTAAAATTCAGCAGCAAAAGTACATAACTTTCATTTATCTCTGTCTTACATTCATAACTGAATTATTTTTAACTGTTGATTGAGTATTGAATTATTGATTTTCCTTTGCTGATAATTTATCTAAAATATAGGAAGCCCCAGGGATGATCATCTGCTCTATGAAAGAATCACAGAATCCCAGTTCTCCTATCTTTGGCCAAGCAGGATGTAAAATGAACGTTACTGGATTTGGGATAAAGTTTTATTTGAGATAAAATTAACTAGAATGATTCATGTATCACATTATCAAAAGTCCTTCTTTTTACCTTTCCTTATATCATATAAATATGTGGTCACACTTAAATGACTACTTATACATAATCTGACTATAAATTCAAAAAACAACCTCTGTACTGAAATCTAAGATATCTAAAAGAGCATCAAATTAAGCACCTGCATTTATCTCTTTTTTTCTGTGATACAAAAGGTACTTCTGTTGCAAGAAACTAGAAATACTGAGCAACAAAAATCTTGAATTCCTGTAAGTCTTAATAGTCTAAAACCATGTTTACTATTACCATTAACAAAATTATGTTTAAAAGCTTTTTTGTGTATTTTTTTTTTTAATTGGCAGTCACAGAATCACAGAATGGTTGCAGTTGGAACACTCTCCTGTATGTCAATCCCCTGCTCAAGCAGGGCCACTTACAGCTGTTTATCCAGGATCATACCCAGGTAGCTTTTGAAGAGCTGCAAGGAGGAGACCCTACAACCTCTTGGAAACCTGTGCCAGTGCTCCACCACCTGCACAGTACAGAAGTGCTGCCTAATGTTCAGAGGGAGCCTCCTGTGTTCCCGTTTGTGTCCTGGCAATGGGCATCACTGAAAAGAGCATAGCTCTGTTCTCTTTGCACCCTGCCTTCAGACATTTATATGCATTGGTAATGTCCCCTCTGAGCCTCCTCTTCTCCAAGATGAAGAGTTCCAACTCAAAAGCCTCTCCTCACGGGAGAGATGCTCCAGTCCTTCGAGTCCTTCATAGGCTTTTATTGGACTCTTGTCCAGCCCTGGGCACAGTACTCTGGGTGTGGCCTCACGAGTGGTCAGGAGACTCCCTTAACCTGCCAGCAACACTTTATAGAATCACAGAATCATTTAGGTTGGAAAAGACCTCCAAGATCACCTAGTCCAACCTCTGACCTAACAAATCCTCCACTAAACCATATCCCTAAGCTTTACATCTAAACATCTTTTAAATACCTCCAGGAATGGTGACTCAACCACTTCCCTGGGCAGCTGATTCCAATGCCTAACAACCCTTTTAGTAAAGAAGTTTTTCCTAATATCCAAGCTAAAACTCCCCTGGTGCAACTTCAGCCCATTCCCCCTTGTTCTATCACCAGGCATGTGGGAGAATAGACCAACCCCCACCTCGCTACAGCCTCCTCTAAGGTACCTATAGAGAGCAATAGGGTTGCCCCTGAGCCTCCTCTTCTCCAGGCTAAACAACCTCAGCTTCCTCAGCTGCTTCTCATAAGACTTGTTCTCCAGACCCCTTACCAGCTTCGTTGCCCTTCTCTGGACTCTCCAGAGCACCTCAATGTCCTTCCTGTAGTGAGGGGCCCAAAAGTGAACACAGTATTGGAGGTATGCAGTTTCTCTAGCTCTTTAGTTCAGGTACCAGAATTTCTATGTGATGAATATATTCAGAGTAATGGCTTCTCCTGGCTTTTAGTCTTTACATTCAGTTACAAGGCAACAACCAACCTAATGACTATTTTTATGTTTTTTTCTTTGTGTGCGTGTTTGATTTTGTTATTGTTTTTAGTTTTGTTTTGTTTTTCACTATAATGCTGGTCGCTGGTAGGTCTCATACTCTCTTTTCAGAGTATTTTAGAAATTGGGCCAGAAGATATATTTACAGAATCATAGGATGAGAGGTTCAAATGAGAGGTTCAACTGTGACAGCCTTTTATTTATTTATTTATTTATTTATTTTTAACAGATCACAACCTTTAAATAGTTTAAGTTTGATTTTAGATACTGATATGATTATCCTAGTTTCAACTAGGATAGAGTAAATTTTCCTCCTAGTAGCTGCTATGATGCTGTGTTTGGGATTTAGGATGAGAATAATGTTGATAACACACTGATGTTTTAATTGTTGCAGAGCAGTGCTTACACTAAGCCAAGGACTTTTCAGCTTTTCACATTGTCTTGCCAGCCAGCAGGCTGGGGGTGCAGCAGGAGCTGGGAGGGGACAGACCCAGGACAGCTGACCCAAACCGTCCAAAGGAGTATTCCATGCCATCTGTCATGCTGAACAATTAATATGGGGGGGCTGGCAAGAGTGGGGGGACCAGCTGCCCAGGGATAGGCTGGGTATCGGTCAGCAGGTGGTGAGCAGTTGTATTGTGCATCACTTGTTTTGTACACACTATTAGCAGTAGTACTAATCATTATTATTATTTTCCTTTATTTTCTGTCCTACTAAACTGTCTATCTCAACCCACAGGCTTTCATTTTTTCTTGATTCTCTCCCCCATTCCAGAGAGTGAGGGGGGAGGGTCAGCAAATGGCTGTGTGGTCCTTAGCTGCCAGCTGAGTTAAACCACAAACATTAGGTAGGCAGCTTCTGCTCAAGATGACATAGAGCAATATGGGTATGAGCCTGATTATACCACATGCTTTGGGGATACAAATTAGCCCCCCCCCCCCTTTTTTTTTTAGCAGTTTTCTGCCTAAGCCAGACTTGTAAACAGAAAACCTTCCAAATCTTTCATACCTTCTTAATTCATGGCTCTTGATAAACCAAGATCCAAGGTCAGGCTGAATGCTCTAGACCCAGAGAAAGCTTTAAAATTGTAGATCTCTAAAAAGCAGTGGTTGGCCTTCCTAAAGGTCCACTCTGCAACAGATACACTGAAGCTAATAATTCTGTTCTAATTTCAAAATTTTGAGTAGTATTGTATGCTTTGAATGCAATACCTTGACTTTTATTTATTTTTTTTTCACATAACCCTTGTTTCTACAGTAACTTTAAGAAGGTTATGTTGATTAGCATATTTGTTCATGCCAAAACCTATCCAAAAGAGGATAACAGCAAGTAGACTGTATAGCTGCTTATGGGTGGCAAATCAAACATATGGAGTGTGAAGAGGAGTGAAAGCATTGAAGAGGAGCTAGCAGATAACTCTTCATGAAAAATTTAGCCTTTTTTTTTAAACACTGAAAAGTCAATGTGGTGCTACTTTTTCTTCCCACATGAAATTTGTAGCAAAATCCAAGACTGGAATTTGTTTGAACAGTCTCATTCAGATCTTTTTATGTCACTGACTGATTTTTCTGATTCTAAATTGCATTTATAACAACATTGTTATTTCTACAACTGTAACAAAACCAAATCTTCATACATCTTCAGACATATGACACAAATATGGTCTTAATATATACACTCTTCCTTATTTATGTGGTCCTATATATAGGACATCACAAAAGCTGTGGGTAAAAACACTAGAGTTCATAATAGAGTATTTTAAAATAATACACTTAAATACTGCTGCATGGTAAAAATGTTGTTCCATTATCATAATTTTGTGGCTCTAAGAAATTGAAATGAAGACAAGAGTTTTTATTGTTAAATGGGGGCAAGGACACAGTCTTATCAAGATGCAAAGGTTTGTATGCTGACTGTATTATGTTGTAAATGCCTTCAAGGGACTAATTTACCCAGGATGCTTCACTCAGAAAATAAATTAAGATATTTTTCAGTTTTGTCATGTGATGAAAGGAAATAAAAAGATATTTTTCTTCTTAGTATGCTACTTATTTAGTTAATTAATGTTTAATTCAAACAGAAAAAGTGGGCTGCAACTTCTATTGAATTAAATTCCGTAGATCAGACTGCAGATATGATGATTGGTATGATTTACCACACTGAAAATATCACTATTTTTTTCTTAGAAGTTTCCAATACCTATACCTTTGTGAAACCTCTTCTGCGTAAGTATTTTCAATATGCATTTTGCTTCTTATGACACATTTCAGAAAAGCTGCTCCTCTGACTCCTAGTTTTGTTGTTGTTGTTGTTGTTGTTGTTTTTTTGTTTCCAACCAAGCCAGATAGCAGTTTGTATAATCTCTTGGGATCAGTCTTTAATTCATTAAGTAATATGTTAAAATAATAAGAAGACCTGACCACTTTCAATTCTTTTTCAGCTTTTTTACATCTGACTAAAATGAGCTGTCCATTAAATTGACAGTCTACCTCATTCACCTCCTGATATTACATCTCCTATAAATATTTAGAAATTTGTTTTCAATGCTGATTTTTTTTTGTTATTGTACTGTCCCTGAGGATACAAAAAAAGTAAATGAAAATTTTAAATTATTTTTAATTAAAAATTATTATTGTTATTATTATTATTATTATTAGAAATATTTCCTTCAGGGACTTAACTTTAAAATAAAGTTTATTTACTGCATTTTTTCCTGATTCTTAAAAATATTGGCTGGCTGGAGAAGTTAGGTAAACAAGCAGGAAGGGAGGAATGGTGGGAAAAAACATGCCTCTAAATATTTTCAAATTTCAACATCAAAAATGCAAAACCTGCTATCAAAAAGGAAAGAAAAAATATTGCTAGAAGAGGAAAGAAATAGCGGGGGACTACTCATTCTACGTTAAAATATTTTTTGAAACAAACATATATAGGTTACCTGCTTGAAATACATCTTGAAACATATCTTGACATTTCAGCTTCAATGTACACCACTTTAGGTGAATATTAATTCATTTCATTATGGTTTGGGAGTCTGTGCAAGCTAGGATGGTTTAAATTACATTTTTTCTCGAAGGCCATTCACACAGAAGTTGCTAGTTACAAGTGTTCTTGCTACAAGCAAGAACATATCCCTAAATACAAATGTAAAAACAAACAAAAAAACAAACAAAACCTTTGGGAACTTCCTACAGTTTAGGAAGTTCACAAACATTCTGTGATGTTCCCAAACCTTCCTAGTTTGGAAATCCTTTTAGCTCACTAGTTACCAGCTTCTAAATTTTGTCCTGGTGACTACAGGCAGAAGACATGTTTGTGCTGTCATTTTGACAAAGAGTTTCATAACAAATCTCAAAGTAAGCCAACAGATTCCTTTCCACTTGTTTCTCCATGTACATTAAGTATGTTAATCCTGATATAAAACTTATCAGAAAAGTAGAGACTTGGAATTAGAATTCCATATACATATCTATATATAGAGAGATATATATACATATTATATCTATCTATCTATCTATCTCTATTTTCTGAGATGCAGCTCTGTAGTGGGTTTGTGTGACAAGGTTTTGGTAGCAGTGGACCATAGGGGTAATTTCTGTGAGAAGAATCTAGAAGCTGCCCCATGTTAGGTAAGGGCCCCATTGCTGACCAGAGCTGAGCCAATTAATGTTGTTTGCGCCTCTGTGAGAGCATATTTAAGAAAGGAAAATAAATAAATAAATAAAAATTGCTGCTTCACAGTAGCTGGGAGAGTGAGAGGAGTGAGAAACAGCCTTGCAGGTGCCAAGGTCAGTGAAGAAGGAGTGGGAGAAGTGCTGCAGGTGCCAGAGCAGAAGTCCCCTGTGGCCTGTGGTGAGGACTATGGTGAAGCAGGCTGTCCCCCTGTAGCCCATGGAGTACCATTACCATGGTGGAGCAGGGTTCCATGCTGCAGCCTGTGGAGGAGACCACAGTGGAGCAGGTAGACCTGCACTGACGGAGGCTGTGGCCTGTGGAGGACCCCTGCTGGAGCACAATTCAGGCTGGAGCTGCAGCCCGTGGAGAGGAGACCACACAGGAGCAGGTGACCTGTCAGGAGCTGCTGCCTATGGGGGACCCAGGCTG
This sequence comes from Aythya fuligula, assembly GCF_009819795.1. Lineage (NCBI taxonomy): Eukaryota > Metazoa > Chordata > Aves > Anseriformes > Anatidae > Aythya > Aythya fuligula. The sequence continues at coordinate 154,157,346 of NC_045559.1, forward strand.
GAGCAGTTTGCTTCTGATGGATGGACCCTGTGGTACAGACCTATATGTGGAGCACTTCTTGAAGAGCTGCTGCCTGTGGGAAGCCCATGCTGAATCAGTTCATCAAGGACTGCATCCCGTGGGAGGGACCTCACAGCACAGGGGACAATAGTGATCAAGAAGGAGCAACAAAGAAGCGCTATAGACTGATTGCAAACCTCATTCCCCAGTTCCCCTGTGCTGCTCGGGGGGAGGAGGTGGAAGAGGGTGGTTGGGGGGAAGGCGCTTTTGGTTTCTTTCCTTTCTCACTTTAGCTTGTTAGTAATAGGCAATAAATCTTACTATCTCCCTATGCTGAGTCTGTTTTGCCCGTAATGATAATTGTTGAGTGATCTCCCCATCCTTATCTCAACCCTTGAGCCCTTGTCATCATATTTTCTTCCCTTTCCTCTTTGAGGAGGAGGAGTGAGAGCATGGTTGTGGTGGAGCTCGGCCTCCCACATTGAGTAAAACCACCACAAGCTCTTTTACAAAATCATGTAATCAGTCGTATTTATTTATATTGATATAGTGAGAATACAGCATTTCAAGCGTCAAAATTTAATGTGAGTAAATTTGCAATACAAATGCAAAGAATTGACAGCCGGTAGAAATTTACATATAGTCTTCTTTCAGTTCATAAGTATTTACATGCAAACCTCAATATTCTCAGAAGAAAAGAAAGTTTTATCACTGATAAACCACTGACATTTCCTAGGCACAGTGATTCATAACTAGCTTGTAATCTAAGAGTATAGATAGAAATGATGAAGGCCAAAGATCTATTCATTCATCTATTCAGTAGATGACGGGGAAGAAAAAAAAAAAAAAAAGAGACAACACCATAAAGCAAATGGATTTATGGCAATAAATAGCACTGTATTGACATGTTTATATTTTGGTCCTAAAGGATGTACTCACTGTTTTGACAATATAGGATAAATTGTATAAATGAAAATTCTGAAAGGAAATTAACACACATGGGAAAAATTGTAAAAAATCATTCCTCCCAAAGAAATAATTTTAAGGCTGATGGCAGTTACTGTACTCTAATCCAATGGAAATGTAAACAATTGCTTGAGATTTATCTGAAGTTATATTTAGATAGATAGAAAATTAGATGTTTTCCCTCCATTTATCATAGAAGTATCACTATAAATAATTTTCAATGGTTTCCTTTAGTGTATTAACCTAGTCAAGTTAGTTAAGCAAGATAGTTAAGATCGATATTAAAGAGTACTACTTCCATTTATTCTATAGTTTATCTGTATCTGTAGCTTTTTTATGCCTTATTAGAAAGCAGAAGGAAAAGCTCTGATTGTGATGGTCTAGAGGAGCCTCTATGTTTGCCTCGATTTCTTTTACAGTAAAAGTTTTGCGTGGTACAACATGACTCCAAAGGCAAATCTCTTATTGATATTGCTTATGACAATGGTATTTTGACACTGAATCCAGCAGCAAAACTAAGACTTGTATTCTGACTTAAAGCAATTTTGTGAATGAAGTTATTTACGTTTTGTGGTTTCTCACTACCTGTTTTTGTTGTTTTTTTTTTTCCCCATTATTTTATTTTTATTCAAAATTTTAACAAATTCATCCTTTATATATACATATATATCTATATAAAGTTATATAAAGTTAAAAATATATAAAGTTGTATATATAAACAAGATTAACTTATAAATGTATTCTCAAAGTGTTCTACAAAGAACAGGCATCCGCAAATATTTAGTATTTGTTTTAAGGTCTGTCTTAAAATTGTATGAATGATTACACTATTTCAGTATAGCTATCAATTTACTTCTAAAAACTTCTTTCTCTCCTGCCTTCTATGAATTAAAATACTGTCCATGTTAGCCAAAGGTACCTTGTAACAGAGAGTGTTGTTTCTCATTACTGATTTGCATGAAGGGCAACATGAATGTGTTGCCAACAAATTTTGAGCACCAGTAACAACTGAACAATGACCCATCTAGTGATACTGTGTGGATTTACTCAAGGAAAATACTTATTTGGATTGAGAGGAGAGCAGAGCAGAGCAGAGCAGAGCAGAGCAGAGCAGAGAAAAAAGACAAGGCAAGGCAAGGCAAGGCAAGGAAAGGAACAGTGAGGTGTTAGACAAATCTTTATCCAACCTAAGCAGGAATCCCAAGTCCTAGAAGTCAGACCAAATAGCTGGAGCAAGGAAGATCTATCTTTGGTGAAAGAGGATCAAGTCAGGGAACATTTGAACAAACTGGACATTTGTCCTGATGTCCATAGATACCAATGGGATGCACACCCACATGCTGAGGCAGCAGACAGATGTGATTGCAAGACCAGTCTTGATAATCTGTGTTTCAGATCATGGCAACTGGGAGGGGTGCCTGAAGAGTGGAGGAAAGCTAATGTCACTCCAGTCTTCAAGAAGGGCAAGAAGAAGAACCGAGGGAACTACAAACTGGTCAGCCTCACCTCAGTTCCTGATGGAATAGCCGATCCTGGAAACCATTTTCAGGTACACAAAGGAGAAGAAAATCATGAGGAGTAGTCAGCACGGATTCACTCATGACTAATCAACCTGATGCAATTCTATAATGAAGTCACCATCTTGATGAATGAGGGGGGGAGCAGTGGATATTGTCTTCCTGGACTTCAGAAAGGAATTTGACACTATCTCCCATATGATCCTGATAGGCAAGCTGTTGAATTATGGGCTAGATGAGTAGTCAGTAAGGTGGAAAACTGGTTGAAAGGTGGGACCCAGAGGGTAGGGGTCAGTTGTGCAAAGTCTAGTTGGAGGCCAGTAACTAGTGGTGTATCCCAGGGGCTCAGTATTGGGTCCAGTCCTGTTTAACATCTTCATTAATAATCTGGATGATGGGGTAGAGTGCACCCTCAGTAAATTAATGGATGACACAAATATGGAGGAAGTGGCTGGCTCACAAGAGGGCCATGCTGTCATCCAGAAGGACCTGAACAGGTTGGAGGGGTGGGCTAACCTCATGAAGTTTAACAGGAGAAGTGCAAACTGGAGGCCATCCAACCGGAAAGCAGCTTTACAGGGAAGGACCTGGGAGTCTTGGTGAACACCAAGTTGAATATGAATCAGCAACATGTCCTTGCCTCTAAGAAACCTAACACTATTCTTGGCTGTGTTAGGCAGGTAAAGAGAGGTGATCCTTCCACTCTACTCAGAACTGGTAAGACCCCACCTGGAGTACTGTGTCCAGTTCTGGGCCCCCCAGTACAAGAGAAACACAAACATACTGGAAGACACAGACAGACTGGAGTCCAATATAGGGCCATCAAGATGGTCAAAGGACTGTAGCACCTCTCCTATAAGGAGAGGATGAGAGTTAGGACTGTTCAGCCTGGAGAAGAGGATGCCCACAGGGGGGATCTTAATAATGAAAACCTGGAGAGAGGAAGGAGAACCAGTCTCTTTTCAATTGTGTCCAGTGCCAGAACAAGAGGCAGCATGCACAAAATGGAACACGGGAGGTTCCCTCTGAACATGAGGAACCACTTCACTGTGCAAGTGACAGAGCACTGACACACACTGTCCAGAGAGGTTGTGGAGTCTCCCTCCACATGAAGATCTTCAAAAGCTGCCTGGACATAGTCCTGGGTAACCTGCTCTACATTGAACATGGGGGTTGGAACAGATGACCTCCAGATGTCCCTTCTAACCATAACAATTCTGTGATTTTGAGATTCTGTGATTTATCTCTCTGTACAATAAGTCAAGCAAGTTAAACCCCTCTGAAAGAATCAAAGAAAGACAGTATTCCCTGAGGTTTGTACAGGGGTACTGCTTTAAAGCAGTATTTGACTGTCACTCTTCTGAAAACTGCCATCAATAAAGAAAGACAAAATATATATATATATATATATCTTGTAATCAGAGGTAAATTACAGCCACAACTAAAAATATCAATAATTACAGCTATTTGTTTGCCATTTGGATTGCCTCTTAAAAAATCTTTTTTAGTTATTTCTTAGATCTTAAATTTTTGAAACACTGATAATTTTCCACTTCCTGCTGCTCCCACATTTAGAACAAAGCTACAACTCTATGTTTCAAATCTCATATGTATTATGAAACTGAGATTTTACTACAAATCATAATTTCCTTCCCCATCTTTAATTAAAAATATTGCTTGAATCAACACAATGGAGATGTAATAAGGCTGTGCAGCAAAGTATTTGGCATAAGAAACATTCATCAACACTAATCAGTTCCAGTACATTCTTGTCAACTGTTAGCATGGTATGTAAGATAGTAGTTGGAAGGAAAAAGCACAAGGATGTGACTGCAGGGATTTGAGGCCTGCCTGCCGATGAAGTCAACAAGTACATCTGCTGATTTGAAGCTGCTCTTTGGAGCTGCTCTGAAGCATCACTAGCTGCAATTACTCCAAGAACTGCATTGCAACACTACACTTACAAAACCCAAGTAAACTACGAGATATCACTCTGCTTTGTCCTGCAGTTGAGGTTGTTTTCAGGAAGAAATTGTTGTTTGTTTGTTTGCTTGCTTGTTTTACATAAATCATATAATAACAGCAAACTATTCCATGATGATGAGTACTCGCAATGCTTCAAGTTTTGCTTCATCTTATTAAAAGGGACTTTTAAAATAATTATGATGAAGTAAAAGTTTTAAAAGAAAAAAAAATGAAGAGGTGTCAAAGGTCTTTTTTCTTAAAGAAGCTGTAGGAAATCAGAATGAAACTTATCCACTTAGTTTTACTTACAGATTTTATAAACATCTTGCACTTCTAAGGCAACAAAAACTGTATTGTAATCATAGAATCATTTAGGTTGGTGTCCTGGTTTCAGTTAGCACAGAATTAATTTTCTTCCTAGTAGCTGGTGGAATGCTGTGTTTTGGCTTAGAATGAGAAGAGTGCTGATAACACCCCGATGCTTTAATTGTTGCAGAGCAGTGCTTATACTAAGCCAAGGACATCTCAGCCTTTGCTCTGTCCTGCCAACGGGCAGGCTGGGGGGTGCAGTAAGAGCTGGGAGGGGACAGACCCAGGACAGGTGACCCAAACTAGCCAAAGGGGTATTCCATACCATCTGACGTCATGCTAAACAATATATAGGGGTGGCTAGCCGGGGGGAGGGGGCCGGACTGCTCGGGGTTAGGCTGGGCATCGGTCAGCGGGTGGTGAGCAATTGCATTGTGCATCACTTGTTTGTACATACTATTATTACTTTCGTATTATCACCATTGTATCATCATTATTATTATTGTTATTATTATTTTGTTATTTTTTTTTCCTGTCTTATTAAACTGTCTTTATCTCAACTCACGGGCTTCACTTTCCATTTCTCTCCCCCGTCCCAGAGAGGGAGGGGGGAGGGTGAGCGAACGGCTGCGTGGTGTTTAGCTGCCGGTCGGGTTAAACCACGACAGTCTTTTTGGCGCCCAACGTGGGGCCCGAAAGGTTGAGATAACGGCAGATCTGATCAGAGTGTGTTAAACTAAAATTGGTGTAAGGATTAGACCTGCTTAATAGTCACTTGTCATGATGCTGATTGCTTTAATCACAACTCTGCTGCGCCTGTTTTCCAAATTGAGTATTATAGTACATTATTTTCCGTATTTGCTCTCTGTAGTGTTGTTTCTCCTCTCCGGGCCCTGGTTTCAGACCATTATGGTACTAAGTGTTATAGCAATGGCTTATGAGACGATAAGATATCTGGTCATGACTCTAACTTGGTATTTATACTCAGTAACATCGTGGACTCTGTACTTTGGAAACAGCATCTTGGGAACTATTAGCAATTATACCTATTGTTTTTCTCCATTAGAGAGTCAATCTGTGGAGGGGAAAGGGGAGGATATTTTTCCTTACTTGCTTACTCTCCCTTTCTCCTTCACCACCCCTGTATCCTCCTGGGTCACTCTGCCTTCCTCCTTCACCACCCTCTTATCCCCTGAGCTTGTCACAATAGCTCTCCAAGATATTGAATATTTCTGGAATACTCAGAATACCATAGTCTTGTTGTTCTGCCTCATGAATGCACTTCAGATTCTGCTGAAAGTTAAACAACTACTTATGAAGCTCATCCGGAGATCTGCCCGGAGGCAGTATAGTTGTGGGTGGCAGGGAGTATGGGTGGATATGGGCAGGCATCTAGAGCAGTTGGCACCCCCAGTGTGTTGGAAATTCACCCCTGAACAATGGCAAAATCCTCAAAAACTGGCAGAATGCTTGAAAAAAAGGTGTAATGATTCTGGCAGTTCCAAAGTAACACAAATCATTGTAACGTGCTGGGGCCTGGCTCATGCCTATCGAGCTGCCATTGATACTGCTGTCAACTTAGTGACAGACCCTGCGGCCACTCCAAACCCTGTGACAGATCCAACGGCCACTGTGACCCCTACGGTGGATTCTGCAGCCGCTCCAGTCCCAGCTCCTGCAGCCGCTCCAGTCCCAGCTCCTGCAGCCGCTCCAGCTCCAGCTCCTGCAACTGCTCCAGTCCCAGCTCCTGAAGCTGCTCCAGCTCCAGCTCCTGCAGCTGCTCCAGTCCCAGTTCCTGCAACTGCTCCAGTCCCAGCTCCTGAAGCCGCTCCAGCTCCAGCTCCTGAAGCCGCTCCAGCTCCAGCTCCTACTGCTGCTCCAGTCCCAGCTCCTGCAACTGCTCCAGCTCCAGCTCCTACTGCTGCTCCAGTCCCAGCTCCTGCAACTGCTCCAGCTCCAACTCCAGCTTCTGTAGCCGCTACAGCTCCGGTTCCTGCAACTGCTCCAGCTCCTGTAGCCGCTCCAGCTCCTGTGGCCGTGTCAGAGAAACGAGCTGTAGCAGTGCAAGTTGACCCTGCAGAGGGCATTCCAACCCCTGTGGCAGACCCTGTAACAAAGTCAGAGAAACGAGCAGTAGCAGTGCAAGCTGCCCCTGTAGAGAAGGTGAAAATATGGTATAGAAATTCAAGTCGTTTAGAACGCAGAGAGTCTTCTGCCAATCCAGGTAAGGCTTCTGCCAAAACTAAGTATAGAGATGACGAAGATGATGACGACGCTGGGCCGTCAAGGATTCAGGAGGAGGAAGATGAGGATGCCGAAAGAGCAACAGTAACTACCCGAAGCCTAAACGAGCGCGAGCTACGAGATGTGCGAAAAGATTTTGGTCGCTGTATAGGTGAGCAGCTTGTCACCTGGCTGCTCCGGTGCTGGGACTCTGGAGCCAATTGTGTGGAATTAGACGGCAGGGAAGCCAAGCGGCTGGGATCCCTTGCTCGAGACGCCGGCATTGACAAAGCAATTGCAGATGGAGCACGACCCACCAGCCTCTGGAGGCGTCTCCTCTCAGCTGTGAGGGAAAGGTATCCCTTCAAGGAAGATATTTTATGTCTACCAGGCAAGTGGACCACTATGGAGAAGGGAATCCAGTACCTGAGGGAATTAGCCGTACGGGAAGTGATTTATGAGGATCCAGACCTCAAACAAACATCCACAGATCCAGATGAAGTCAAGTGTACACGACCCATGTGGCGGAAGTTTGTACGGAGTGCACCATCATCATATGCCAGCTCATTGGCAATAATGGCCTGGAAAGAGGATGAGGAACCCACAGTGGGTGAAGCGGCTAAACAACTCCGGCAGTACGAAGAAAGTCTCTCCTCTTCCTTACAGGCCTGCGTCTCAGCTGTGGAGAAACTTTCTGAAAAGGTTCACCAACTTGAAGAGAATCTATTGTCCTCCCCACCTGAACCAACCAGTGCCCACCGACCAAAGGAGAACACTTGGGAGAAACTTTCTGAAAAGGTTCACCAACTTGAAGAGAGATTATTCTCCTTCGCACCTGTACAAAGCAGTGTCTCAGCTGTCAGGGGTAGGCGTTCACCCACACAAGGAAGACGATATGGTGGGTACTCACCCCGTGCCACCCTGTGGTTTTACTTACGAGACCATGGAGAGGACATGAGAAAGTGGGATGGAAAATCTACCGCGACCCTAGAGGCACGGGTACGTGAGTTGCAAAAGAAAACAATCAGGAAAAAGGGATTCTCCGAAAAGTTTGCTGCTCCAACTTCCAGCAGACAGTCCTTCAAACACAGAAACGAGGAAGATTCTGACCAGGATTAGGGGGGCCCTGCCTCCAGCCAGGGGGAGGAAAGGGACAATCGAGTTTATTGGACTGTGTGGATTCGATGGCCTGGCACATCACGCGCACAGAAGTATAAGGCTTTAGTAGACACCGGTGCACAATGTACTATAATGCCATCGAGCTATAAAGGACCAGAGCCCATCTATATTTGTGGAGTGACAGGGGGATCTCAGCAGTTGACTGTATTGGAGGCTGAAGTGAGTCTGACTGGGAATGAGTGGGAAAAGCACCGCATTGTGACTGGTCCGGATGCTCCATGTATCCTTGGCATAGACTATCTTAGAAGAGGATACTGCAAGGACCCAAAAGGGTTCCGGTGGGCTTTTGGTATTGCTGCCTTAGAGACAGAGGGAATTAAACAATTATCTACCTTGCCTGGTCTCTCAGAGGACCCCTCTGTTGTGGGGTTGCTGAGGGTCGAAGAACAGCAAGTGCCAATTGCTACCACAACTGTGCACCGGCGGCAATATCGCACCAACCGAGACTCCCTAATTCCCATCCATAAGCTAATTCGTCAATTGGAGAGCCAAGGAGTGATCAGCAAGACTCATTCACCTTTCAACAGTCCCATATGGCCAGTGCGAAAGTCTAATGGCGAGTGGAGACTAACAGTGGACTATCGCGGCCTGAACGAAGTCACGCCACCACTGAGTGCTGCAGTGCCGGACATGCTGGAACTTCAGTATGAACTTGAATCGAAGGCAGCCAAGTGGTACGCCACAATTGATATCGCTAATGCATTTTTCTCCATCCCTCTAGCAGCAGAGTGCAGGCCACAATTTGCCTTCACTTGGAGGGGAGTCCAATATACTTGGAATAGGCTGCCCCAGGGGTGGAAACACAGCCCTACCATTTGCCATGGGCTGATCCAGTCTGCACTAGAGCAGGGGGAAGCTCCTGAACACCTGCAGTACATCGATGACATTATTGTGTGGGGTGACACAGCAGAGGAAGTTTTCGAGAAAGGGAAGAAAATAGTCCAAATCCTTCTGAAAGCCGGTTTTGCCATAAAACAAAATAAAGTCAAAGGACCTGCATGGGAGATCCAGTTTTTAGGAATAAAATGGCAAGATGGACGTCGTCAAATCCCAATGGATGTGATCAACAAAATAACAGCTATGTCTCCACCAACTAACAAAAAAGAAACACAGACTTTCCTAGGTGTTGTGGGGTTTTGGAGAATGCACATCCCAAATTACAGTCTGATTGTAAACCCACTCTACCAAGTAACTCGTAAAAAGAATGAGTTTGAATGGGGCCCTGAACAACGACAAGCCTTTGAACAAATCAAGCAGGAAATAGTCCATGCAGTAGCCCTTGGGCCAGTTCGAACAGGACCAGATGTAAAGAATGTGCTCTATACTGCAGCCGGGGAGAACGGCCCCACCTGGAGCCTCTGGCAGAAAGAACCTGGGGAAACTCGAGGTCGGCCTCTGGGGTTTTGGAGTCGGGGATACAGAGGATCTGAGGCCCGCTATACTCCAACTGAAAAGGAGATATTGGCAGCATATGAAGGAGTTCGATCTGCTTCGGAGGTGGTCGGTACTGAAGCGCAGCTCCTCCTAGCACCCCGATTACCGGTACTAGGCTGGATGTTCAAGGGAAGGGTCCCCTCTACGCATCATGCAACTGATGCTACATGGAGCAAGTGGGTTGCACTGATTACTCAGCGGGCTCGAATAGGAAACCCCAGTCGCCCAGGAATATTGGAAGTGATCATGGACTGGCCAGAAGGCAAATACTTTGGGATATCATCAGAGGAGGAGGTGGGTCGTGCTGAAGAAGCCCCACTGTACAACCAGTTGCCAGAGAATGAAAAGAAATATGCCCTGTTCACTGATGGGTCCTGTCGTATTGTGGGGAAGCATCGGAGATGGAAGGCTGCTGTATGGAGTCCTACGCGACGAGTTGCAGAAGCTGCTGAGGGAGAAGGTGAATCGAGTCAGTTTGCAGAAGTGAAAGCCATTCAGCTGGCTTTAGACATTGCTGAACGAGAAAAATGGCCAGTTCTCTATCTCTACACCGATTCATGGATGGTAGCAAATGCCCTGTGGGGATGGTTACAGCAATGGAAGCAAAACAACTGGCAGCGTAGGGGCAAACCTATCTGGGCTGCTGCATTGTGGCAAGATATTGCTGCTCGGGTAGAGAACCTGGCTGTGAAAGTACGCCACGTAGATGCTCATGTGCCCAAGAATCGGGCTACTGAAGAACATCAAAACAACCAGCAGGTGGATCAGGCTGCTAAGATTGAAGTAGCTCAGGTGGACCTGGATTGGCAGCATAAAGGTGAATTATTTATAGCCCGATGGGCCCATGACACCTCAGGCCATCAAGGTAGAGATGCAACATACAGATGGGCTCGTGATCGAGGGGTGGACTTGACCATGGACGCTATAGCACAGGTTATTCATGACTGTGAAACATGTGCTGCAATCAAGCAAGCCAAACGGTCAAAGCCTCTTTGGTATGGAGGACGATGGCTGAAATATAAATATGGAGAGGCCTGGCAGATTGATTACATCACACTCCCTCAAACTCGCAATGGCAAGCGCCACGTACTTACAATGGTGGAAGCAACCACCGGATGGCTGGAAACATATCCTGTGCCTCATGCTACCGCCCGGAACACCATCCTGGGCCTTGAAAAGCAAGTCCTATGGCGACATGGCACCCCAGAAAGAATAGAATCAGACAATGGGACTCACTTCCGAAACAACCTTATAGACACTTGGGCCAAAGAACATGGTATTGAATGGGTGTATCACATCCCCTATCATGCACCAGCCTCCGGGAAAGTTGAACGATACAATGGCCTATTAAAGACTACCTTGAAAGCAATGGGCGCTGGGACGTTCAAAAACTGGGATACGCATTTGGCAAAGGCCACCTGGTTAGTCAATACTAGGGGATCTACCAACCGAGCTGGACCTGCCCAATCAAACCTGTTACGTACTGTAGATGGGGATAAAGTTCCTGTAGTGCATGTAAAAAATATGCTGGGTAAAACAGTCTGGGCTACTCCTGCCTCAGGAAAAGGCAAACCTATTCGTGGAATTGTTTTCGCTCAGGGACCTGGATATACTTGGTGGGTGATGCAAAAGAACGGAGAGGTCCGGTGTGTACCTCAAGGAGATTTAATACTGGGTGAGAATAGCCCATGAACTGAATTGCACCATGTTAAATAGTATATTATACTGTATGTTATCACTACCATGATTACTATAGGTGACTAATTAGAATGTATGGAAAAGAGTGTAACCTGAGCATGACATAAATGGTATGGAATAAGGGGTGGATAGATGTCCTGGTTTCAGTTAGCACAGAATTAATTTTCTTCCTAGTAGCTGGTGGAATGCTGTGTTTTGGCTTAGAATGAGAAGAGTGCTGATAACACCCCGATGCTTTAATTGTTGCAGAGCAGTGCTTATACTAAGCCAAGGACATCTCAGCCTTTGCTCTGTCCTGCCAACGGGCAGGCTGGGGGGTGCAGTAAGAGCTGGGAGGGGACAGACCCAGGACAGGTGACCCAAACTAGCCAAAGGGGTATTCCATACCATCTGACGTCATGCTAAACAATATATAGGGGTGGCTAGCCGGGGGGAGGGGGCCGGACTGCTCGGGGTTAGGCTGGGCATCGGTCAGCGGGTGGTGAGCAATTGCATTGTGCATCACTTGTTTGTACATACTATTATTACTTTCGTATTATCACCATTGTATCATCATTATTATTATTGTTATTATTATTTTGTTATTTTTTTTTCCTGTCTTATTAAACTGTCTTTATCTCAACTCACGGGCTTCACTTTCCATTTCTCTCCCCCGTCCCAGAGAGGGAGGGGGGAGGGTGAGCGAACGGCTGCGTGGTGTTTAGCTGCCGGTCGGGTTAAACCACGACAGTTGGAAAAGACATCTAAGATCATCTTGTCTAACCTTTAACCTAACACTGCCAAGTCCACCATTAAATCATGTCACTAAGCTCTACATCTACACATATGATTTATATTAATTTTATTGACATTTTGAAATTATCAGAATTCTGAACTTCCAAAGAAATTTTGTTTATGCATAAACCAAGTGCTAGTTTTCATGAAGATGAATACGCAATTGTACAACACAATAACTTTATAATTACTTTGTAATTAAAAGGTCTACTCCTCTGATTATTTGCAGTCAATGTATATCTAGATGTAATGATATAAAATAAAAGAAACTGACAAAAAGAAAAAAATGGAAGAATGCTGAAAAGTGAATTAAATAATTTTAAAAATAATTTAAAAGGATTTAATACGCATTTGATACTACAGTGCTTGTTGAAGATTAATAGTTTCAATGGTTACTCTAAGACTTAAATAAGACTCATGCTGAAGCACTACTGAATTTTTATTTACCTTTTTCTCTTATTTAGTTTTATTTTTCATACAGTGAGATAATTTCTTCATAACTGTATGGACCTTTGTTCTTTGGATCAGGTGAAGTCAGGCCATATTCTCATCAACCCATTTCTTATTTGCCATACCCAAAATACTCCAGCTATCAATGTAAGATAACAGACTATTAAAAGCAGATTTTTTTATTTTTTATTTTTTTTATTTTTTTGTTACAAGAGTAAGGATCAAAGGTAGCTGTTGCTCATCATCCCCCTTGGAACATTGATTTGAAACTTGGACATTTATGCACTGCAGTTTCAAACACTGATCGTCTTGTTACTTTTGGAGAATGAACATGTGCTGGTTAATAAAGGGGTCTGTGCACAGATAGATGGTTTTTTTACCCCAATGGTAAATTACTCTATACCCTTGTAATCTTTTTTCATATACAAATGTTAAGATAACTAAGATATTTTAGAATTGTGTGTTGTACAGAATCACTTGAGGCAACGATAAACAACTATTCAAATGGAGAAGCAGACCCTTGTGACAGAAGGACAATCCTCATTGAGAATTCTTTGGATCAAGAATGGACCACCTTCAAAAACATTCAGAGTAGATAACCTAGGGATATTTTGTTCCTTTTCAGTTCATTTCCTGCACAAACAAGAAAGCAGCAAACAATGAAGGAGATTTGCTTCAAGTGACAAGAAGACAAGAGGTTTTCCTGTTGTGTTAGCACAGGCAGATGGCTGTACTTGATGTGTTTCATTGGGAACATATTCAAGGCATTGCAAAGGCATGCAAAAAGATGACAAAAGTGACAGAAGAGCAGCTGGGTTTTAGGACTGGTATCACTGATGAAGTTTGGGATTGGCTTGGGATTTATATGGTTTGGGATTTATATGAAAGACAAACTGGCAGGAGAATGTGAAAAACAGAGGCATGTAAAGAAAAGCATGTACATTAACAAAGCAGATTTAAGTGACTATTTAATGCTATATAACAGATTCTAAAATAGATAATTATACATTTACAATAGATTATACATATTATAGATTATACATATCTATTATTAGAGATTACAGATTACGGATTACGGATTATGGATTGGATTATGGATTATGGATTATGGATTGTAGATTATAGAATAGATAATAGATTATAGATTAATAGTTGTCAAATATTTGTAATTAGTAACTGTATTTATATTTATTTGGAACAACAACAAAAAGAAATATTTCAAACAAAAAAGAAACAGTTTTCAATAATACTTGTGGAAGTCCTGATTTACCAAGTATTTCCTATTAGGGATTTTTTTTATAGTACCTTGTTACATTGCCGTTTATCTCCTGGATTACAAATTTTTATACCAATGCAAGTAACATTTTTCTATGAGTTTGATTTCTCTTCAAATGGATTGCTGAAGTTGTTCACATATTGTATTAAAATGCAAAGAAACTCCAAAATCAAAATAAGTATTTTGTTTGTTTCTAATGATTATATCTGAACATTCATAATAACAGTGCAGATTTATGTCGTTAAAAAATATCATTTGTGTGTACGCCATCTGCAAAACCTCCTTAAAAGAAAACTGTTTAAACAGAAGTTTCATGCAAAACAGAAACAAATAAAAAAGGAGTCTAATTTGTCTACTAAGACAAATTAAAGTGGCATGGAATACATTCCGTAAATGTTTGAAAACATCTCCACACACACACACACACACACATACAAAGTATTTGAATGTCTTTTACATGCCTTTCAAAGGTATTCAGAATCATTTGACTTATATTTCTGTTCCAGAGATACATAAAATGGAAAAAGATATTTATTGTGAAGACTGGTATGATTTTTAACTAGCTCTGTTCATAAAAGCATCTTTTTAGAAGTGTACATGTATCTGAAAAAGTAGATTACCTTTCTGTAATATTTTAAATTTCACATTAAAAGACCTTTCATAGCCCAACTTACATTGCATTGTACTATCCAAAAAGCATTAGAGCCAAATAAGTACTTAGTTAATTCTGGATGTGTATATTTTCAATTTGTGTCCACTACATCACCGTCAACTACAGGAACATAAGTGCAAGCAGAAAATTATAAACATCAGAACAACTGAGCCAATATATTGACTCACTTAGCCATGTTTAATCTTACTGTTAGGCAACATTAAGAATTCTACATTGCTATTTTCACACCTGAAAACACATATTGAAAAACTGACAAGATTATACTGTCGGTTCAGATAATATAAGTGGTAGAAGAAAATATCAGAACATAAAAGAATAATCTGAGGATAGCAGATCCTTGTCTGTTTCTCTTGTCTCCCTTCTGTTCCAGCTAGAATATGAAATTAGACAAATTTATATGGAAGTAAGGTCATATTTTTGAGCAAGGAAGAAATGGACAAAGTTCAGAAGCCCCTCTAAAATGTGTATTTTTAGTGAAACAGAAGTTACAGGATTGGCAAAGGAAGTGTCATTGAAGGTCTGTGTCCAGGGTTGTAGAAGAACAGCAAATTGGTGATGCAGAAGAAAGACATTTCCAGTGTTAGTGCACCACTCCACTTGGGTTTCTGCCCTCCAAATGCAGCAAGAGAGACAGTTCAGCTCATTTTTTACTTAGAACTATTCTCATTCCAGCAATAGTCTGGCTGTAAATCAGGTGCTCTGATTGCAATTTAACAGTGACTAAGATGATAAAGCTCACAGAGCTATACATGCATGCCTGTTTTGCAATATATAGACAAAAATCCATGACAGCAGTGTTCTTCTGAAAGTACTAGTAAACTAACTAACAGTAATGAGCATTTTGTTAAAAATAAGGGAAACCTGTCCAAATTAAATACTTTTCCTTCTTTCTTTCTTTTCTTTTCTTTCTTTCTTTCTTTCTTTCTTTTTCTTTCTTTCTTTCTTTCTTTCTTTCTTTCTTTCTTTCTTTCTTTCTTTCTTTCTTTCTTTCTTTCTTTCTTTCTTTCTTTCTTTCTTTCTTTCTTTCTTTCTTTCTTTTTCTTTCTTTCTTTCTTTTTCTTTTCCTTCCTTCCTTCCTTCCTTCCTTCCTTCCTTCCTTCCTTCCTTCCTTCCTTCCTTCCTTCCTTCCTTCCTTCCTTCCTCCCTTCCTCCCTTCCTCCCTTCCTCCCTTCCTCCCTTCCTCCCTTCCTTTCTTTCTCTCTCTCTTTGTCTCTCTTTCTTTCTTTCCTTCTTTCCATCATTCCTTTTTTCTTTTCTTCTTTCCTTCTTTCTTTCCCTCCTTCTTTCCTTCTTTATTTCTTTTTCTTTTTAAGCCCCACAGAGACTGAGTTCTAATAGCATTAAACACTTAATTCCTGTCAGATGTCCAAAGCTCTGCTCTAATTGACTTGACTTGCAGTTGTAAGTGCTGGGCACCTCTGCAACCTTAATGCTGACATTTCCTAACATTTGAGTGTGTGGCTTTCCAGTCTTTCTAGACTCTGTTTACCTATTGCTGTTTTAAAAGTTGCTTTTTTATTTTATTTATTTATTTTTTTTTTGTATAAAAAAGCAAAGTAAATGTCACAAATGCTTTGTGAAACCATAATGAGCCCTGTGGTAAATGTTAGATGCACTGGATATTCAAACTAGTTTCTAAGGCTATGTTAGCAACTTATTTGGATCAATAGAAGAGGATCAGCAGATCAAAGCAGATGATGCTGAGGCCCCTCTTCAATGATATATGTGTTAAGGGAGTTTTACTTCAGACAAGATTTAATCTAGTCCCTTGGACTGTGTCCCCATCAGGCATGTGGGACTGACTGATCCAAAGAACAAGTCATTAGTTAGGACCTTTACCTCTGCCAAAAAGTTAAAGCATATCTGGCTTTCACCTACAGTGGAGATTTTTTATTTTTATTTTTATTTTTGGAGGTATTCTTGGTGTCCTCTGAAAATGCAAAAAACTCTGTGACCCAGCTCTCACCCTGTAGTGAGTGTGGATGACTTCTTGGGGGCTTTGATCAGAACTTTAGCTAAAGTAGAACATGAACATAGGCAAAACCTAATGGAATCATTTGTTCAAGAAGAATACTGTTTTGCTGGTCTAACTGATAGTTATTTGCAAAGGAATACTGACTTATCTTCTAAATTTGGAAGGAATTTAGATCAGACTTTCCTGCTCTGCCTTTCCCTTACCTTTACTCCAATTGTAGGGGTAAATTGTACGGTATAAGGTCATCAAACTATTCTATTCTACAAATAAACTTCTACAGCACTTTATTATTTGCTAAGGTAGGCATATCCTGTGTTGCCA
Organism: Aythya fuligula; assembly: GCF_009819795.1. NCBI lineage: Eukaryota > Metazoa > Chordata > Aves > Anseriformes > Anatidae > Aythya > Aythya fuligula. Next base: position 154,174,106 of record NC_045559.1, read on the forward strand.
AAAATAGAAGGTATCAAGTCAGATAGTGATTTAAAAAGAGGCTACACTGTATTTGATTCATTGCCACATATTCCCTTTGGGTGGTAAAGTTATAAGTGGGTTTCTGGAGACTGGACAAATAAGATGCCTATGAAAAATATTGACAGATGAAATTTCCTACTCAGTACCCAGACTGCAGATTTTTAGATAAATCAAACTAGCAAACAGGTCATTCCATGCTTGTCACATTATCATATCTTTTTTTTTTTTTTTTTGTTAAGTACAACATGAAGTCATTTTCTATTTCAAGCTGAGTACCCTAAATTCAGATTCAATAGATCTTTGAGATTCAGAGTTCCCTAGTTGCTTGGTTTGCTTAATAACTGTATCTTTGGGGATGTCTTTCTGGTGATGTCTAGCAAATATCCACTAGGATTCTCAAGGCAGAACAAAACACCATCAACCAACAGGGAGTTCAGCAAGTTTCTCAGTAATGCTATGTGCCTTTACATGTGACTGGAAAGCATCTTGAACATAGGCTGGCTATTTTGGAGTTACTGCTGTTTGATCAAGAATCATAGGATATACTCTCTTCTAAAAACATAAAATCAATCAATCAAAAAAAAAACAAAAACAAACAAACAAACAAACAAAAAAACATATCTCCCCAGCTACCTTTGCCTCCTAGTGGTTCTATATGCATTTAATCCTTGGGTTTGCTGCTTTGGCATTTTGGTTTGGATCAGGAATGAGATTTTAAAGTGATTCTGCCAGTGCCTACATCTGCGGTGCTTTGCTTTATGTCATGTCTTGAACAGCAGGCACGAGCTGCTTTGCTCTCCAATTAAACTGCAGCAAGTAAAAAGATGCACTACAATATGCTATCTAATATATTCCAGCATCTAAGAGAAATGCATTACACAGAGTGATTAAAGCTAAAATGAAATAAACACCCTGAAATGCATAGACATCAGGTCCTCAGAATCAACTCTTTCACTCGACAGATCTACACTTACTGGACTGCGCTATCCACTAACATAGTCATAACCCTTATTTCCTCACCAACTAACACTGATGAGATAATTTGTTTCAAATTTACTGTGACAAAATTAACTGAAAAAAAAAAAAAGAAAAAAAAAAAAGAGAGAAGCTACAGAAGGCTCAGAACAAAAGCACTGATAGGGAAGTTAATGATAAATGTTCTCTTGGCAATGCTAGAAGTCACAAATTTAAAAGGTACTGTTGACTGTCTGGGTCAGCAATTGCAAATTAAAGGTGTCCTTAAAAGATACCAAAAGAATAATTGAAGGGTGCCTGAAAAAGTAAGCATTTCTTAAGCTTCAAATACAGTTTTGAATGGATTTTTTAAAAAGAAAAGGTTTTATTTCATCTGTACAAGCTCAATTTACAGTGTCATTTAATGTGTTAAGGTTTGACCTAACTTCATGTTGTTGTATGAGAAAGTGAAAAATCAGAGATCTACTCTGGACTCAGGCTTTTATACTTAAAAAAAAAAAAGAAAAAAAAAAAGTTCATTTTATTAGTTCCCTGTAAGTGTTCCACGGTCTATGCTCCTAATAAAAGTGTGACAATTTGTATGCATGACATCATTATATTCACTGACTGAAAATGCACTGAATATGCTGAAATTTGTTCTGCATTTTAACTTCCTTACTCACATAGTTCCCATGAAAGAAATCTGTTACAAGTTAAGTTTTTGTATGCTACCATTAGACAGTTTTTTTAGAAATCTGTTACAAGTTAAGTTTTTGTGTGCTACCATTATGGTTCTGTTAGAAAGTTTGAAGGGAGATGGCCACTATTGCTTCATCAGTATTAGATTTTTTGCTTTCCTCATATGCATTGATAGGAATCGTGAAGTTCATTCCTTTTCCATAAATCCACAAGACTTGCAATTTATACTTGAAATGGAGAGATATTTTGCCAATTTGAGTGTAAAGGTGAGCAGCTATAGTAATTAGGTGTTACTACAAAAACTTTGTTGCAGGTAGGTTCTAGAAATAGAGCCTATTGCTTTCAGTGTAAGCAGTAGTTAACACGGCTTAAGAGTTCCTACAATTTCAGGAAGTTGTATTTAGTGTCTTGTCCAGAATATGAATTTTCACAGATGAAACAGATATGGTCCATAACAGCTTTTTTTTTTTTTTCTTTCTTTTTTTCTTTTTATCTTTTTTTCTTTTTATTTTTTATTTTTTTTCCCCACACTATTTATTTTCTGTCTGTTTTCCCTGCCTTCACAGTTTCCTTGTTCTTTGTTCTTGGATCCCATCCATGTACTTCGTGCATGTCTGCAAAACATCTCCTGCATCTGGAATGCTACTGACATAGAAATGGGAGAGAATAACAGTGGTACAGAGGAGCAAAGATTCTGACAACTACAATGAACAAAGAAAAGGGAACATGTTAACCTGTCTTTAATGTAAATTCCACCAAGTGCGGAACAGACTCTTTTCACTGTTTCATGGAATGCTGAATACGGTTCTCTCTCAAATAACAAATACAGAACCATTTTAAAGCGAGAGGTTACAGTATATTTTAAGCTGTATTCCACCTATGACACAAGACATTAATTACACTTGATCATCCAGTTCAACTAAGTTTTGGAGACTGTTACTGTCAGCTTTAATTCTCTAACATTTGCTTGCTAAGCACAGCCAGTATAACAAAACCCCAGACTTAACCTCTTCTTAACTTACCCATTTAGTCCAAGTAATACACAGAACATCAGCATGATTTACTTTTCAAATACAAATGAAATTTGTACTTGTGAAGTGTATCTCAGGCTTCAAAGTTATGACATACACCTACTACAAAACCTATTAGCAATGCTTTTAAGAATCTAATAGATGCATTTAATTTAGTAGTTTTGTCTCTTATTGTCTCATTTATTGTTTTTCATACATCAGAATCATTAGTGGTCACACAAAGATACTTGTCTATAGGTTAAAATGTCTGCAAGCTGTCAAAGTGTTTTAGTGTAAACCTCTGTGACTGGATGTTCAGTGGTGTTCTCAGCCTACAGGATACAGACTTGCCAATGTTATTTACACATGATGATAAATAGGCAACTTTACTCTCTTTGCCCTAAAGTAAACAGTTCTTTTGGGATGTTATTAAAGAAATCTTATCTATTGAAGTTTACTATACAAGTGAACTACTTTAACTTTGTTTCAGATCTTTTTCAGATTAAATTTTATATTTATTATAAATGAGTAAAGATACTGTGGTTTCACAAATAAATAAATAAATAAATGAACTATTCCACTTCTGGATTACTTCTGGATGTAATAATCTGCAGCAAGAAAAGTCAGAATAATGCATGCTGCAACAACTGTAGCTCACAGATTTTTTTCTGCCACTTCAGAATATGTAACAGAAACATTTTAATTGACTGTATTATGTATATTCTCTATTTTGTTTCCCTTTTTTCACTTATTAAAGTTGTTTACATAGAAATATGGAAAAATATTATGCTAGCTGAATGAAATAGTCATACATTTTGAAGATCTTAAATATATATATATATATTTAGAAACAATTCTGCTTTAATATCATGTTCATTACCAATGAAATTAACATTAAAATAGATTTTTTATTTCTATGAAATTGTTTCTCCAGCTGTGTCTCTACCTGAACTTTTAATCAGGTTTAGTAACATTGCAATTATTTCCACAGCAACCAGTTTTGGTGTCATGAATCTAGGATTATGACTTTATTATACACAAAAGTGTAAGAAGGTTAACTGTTAGATTACAACATGGGGGAGGGGTGCTCTTATTTATTCTCCCTGATATGAAATTAAAAAAAAAAAGAAACAATCAAATATATATGATCATGGAACTGTTTCTGAAAAAAAGGGTATGCTTTTTATTTTTATTTATTTATTTATTGGTGAGAAGATGGATTATTTCAAACCAGCAATAACTTTATTATTCTGAAATCTGGGTTGGGATATTAATGAGACACCCACATTACAGGATATAGATGTCTGTGTGTTTAATGGTAGGGAAGAATCTGTATAACAGCGAGAGGGAATCACTTGCCTAAACATAGCTGTCAAGTTCCTAAAACACTCTGGCTTATCTGGGATACCTGTTTGAGTGATCATAATTATGAATCTTCAGCTGAAGATCACACAGGATACTGTAGGATATTTGAAATGGTACCTGACATCTGAACAGAACTGCCATATGAAGGCAAGAAAAAGGAAAGGCAAGAAAAAAGAAAAGGCGAGGCAAGGCGAGGTGAGGTGAGGAGAGATTCTTACAAGTTTGTGTAACTATAACTAGATAAATCAGAGGGTGATACTGCATATACCAGGTAGCTATTGGGCAGCTAATGTTTTTGACAGAGAGGCATAAAATAAAGTAAGAATAGAGAAGGGAAGGGAAAAATCTGGGTGAATTAAATGGTCTCAAAACAACTGAGTGTCCAAAAATTTGCCTTAGAGTATTTGAAACACTGACTGCAATGATGTCAGAAGCATTAGTGGCTATCTTTCAGAGTTTGGAGAGGATGCTGACATTTCAGAAGATTTAAAAAGGTCAAATACTGCCTTCGTCTCTAGCAAGTGGGAAAAGGAAAATACAAGGAATTACAAACTACACAGTTTATGTTCAGTTCCTGAAACAATACTGGAAGAAAGTAAAAAATTTAGAAACTTGAAAGATAGTAAAAATATGAATAAAATCAAGCACACATTTGTCAAGAACATATCCAATTTAATTTCCTTCTAAGAACAAAACCTTACAAAAAACAGAGGAGCCAAAGATATATTAACTTAAGAAATACTTTTGGCATTGCCTCATAAGGCATTTTTATAAGCAAGCAACATTACAGACAAAACTATCTGAGAATATGTTTAACGCTAGTTTAAGAACTGTACTCAGGAAGTAGTTATCAACAGTTTATGGTAGAGACTGGAAGGATATATGATGATTAACAAATGTAGATCCAGTAATATATCAATGCTCTTCATACTGTTTTGAAAACCAGGGTGACCGACTAGATAATATATATACGTATGGAATTTACAGACAACAAAATAAAGAATGGTTTAGAAAACAGGACAAACAAATTGACAAAGTAGCTATAAGGAAATAGGATAGAATTCATTATGGATAACAAACAAACAAACAAAAAATAGAAATAATACAACCAACAACGTTTGGGTAGAATAATCAAATACAAAAATACTAGATGGGAAACAACTGGCAAGGTGGCATCTGTAAAGGGAAAATATAAGGCATAATGTAAGCTGTCAGTGCTACATAACTGAAAAAAAAAAAAAAGGCAATTATACTAAATGTATATAGAGAAATATGTTTTGCAAACTACTTAAAATAATTCTTTGAGGTTGGCAAGGCTTCCACTGTCTAGTGAGCCTAGTTTGGGGCCTTACATTTCAAACAAAAAATTGTCAATTAGATTCTACAGGGGACAGTAACCAGATGTCTAATAAGCATAGTCTATAGAAACAGCCAGATTTATTGCTCATAGAAGCAAAATGACTGACGTCTCAAATATTAGGAAGCAGCTGTAAAGAGAAAGGAAATAAGCTATTCTCCATGCCTGGAGAATGAGAAAATGGCATTGAATTCCAGCAAGGAGGATTTAGTTAAGAAATATGAACATTCTCTAATTAAGCTAATTAAGCTAATTAAGATATTTTATTTTATTATTTTGTTTTTAAATTTTTAAACAAATATTTTTAGTGAAAGGTTAAATTTGCAATGTTTTGCCGAGGCGATCGGCTCCGGGGCAGGCGCGTTCTGCAGCGGAGCGGGGGATCAGGCCAGGCAGGGCTAATTTTGTCCGGCATCGAGCCTACTAGAGGGAGCCGCCAGGACCCGGCAGCCCTCGTGAGGGAGGCTGACGAGGCGAAGGCGGAGCCAGCAGCGCCCCCTCCCCAGCCCTTCAAAAGCAGCCCCTAGGGAGCGCGACGACCAGGAGCGCGGCGAACAGGGCGGGCAAACAGGGCGTGGCGCGTCAGAGGGAGTTGGCGCGGCAGTTAGCGCGGCAGTTCGCGCGGCAGTTCGCGCAGGCAGGGCGCGCAGGAAGGGCAGAGCGCTCCCCCTACACACAAACAACACCTACTTAACAACAGCCGTAACTAGGCGATAATGGTCGCCACCAGGCACGGCGCGCTCTCCAGAAAGTCGGTACACACGCAGACCGACTACCCGTTAAAAAATGCAGCAGTTCAGGTCACCGGATGCAAGGAGTGTCTGAGCCTGTTGCTGCCATCGGCGGGAGGCAGAGAAACTGCGTGCGTGAGGTGCGAGCAGGTGGATGACCTGGTCCGCATGGTGGCGGAGCTCAAGGAGGAGGTGGAGAGGTTGAGGGCCATCAGGGAGTGTGAGCGGGAGATAGACTTCTGGAGTAACTCCCTGCAGGGCCTCAAGGGGAGGTGCCGAGGTGAGACTCCTCAAATGGGGGCGGACCCCCCGCCCTGTCCCCATCGGGCAGAGGGAGGGGATCTGGGAGCTGAGGAGGAATGGAAACAGGTCCCTGCTCGACATCGCAGGCGATGCTCTCCCCTTCCGGCCCCACCTTCCCAGGTGCCCTTACACAACAGGTTTGAGGCCCTAGAGATTGAGAGGCCGGTGTGTGAGGAAGAGGTAGCAAATGTTCCCAGGAGGATGCCTGGGGCGAGGAGGTCGACTCCGCGCCTCAGGACTGCCTCCACCAAAAAAGACAGGAGGGTTATTGTTGTTGGAGACTCGATTCTTAGGGGAACAGAGGGCCCTATTTGTCGGCCGGACCCTACCCGTAGGGAAGTCTGCTGTCTCCCTGGGGCCAGGGTCAGGGACGTTGCCAGGAAGCTTCCTAACCTGGTACGCCCCTCTGACTATTACCCCCTTTTGATAGTCCAGGCGGGCAGTGATAACATCGAAGAGAGAAGCCTCAAGGCTATCAAAAGGGACTTTAGGGGGCTGGGTCGGTTAGTGGATGGAGCGGGAGTGCAGGTGGTGTTTTCGTCCATCCCTATGGTGGCAGGGAGGAGTTCAGAGAGGACACGGAAAGCCCACCTGTTAAACACGTGGCTCCGGGGCTGGTGCCAACGCAGAAATCTTGTTTTTTTTGATCATGGGGCACTTTACTCAGCACCTGGCCTGATGGCCGCAGACGGGTCCCTATCTTTTAGGGGAAAACGGATCCTGGGCCAGGAACTGGCAGGGCTCATTGAGAGGGCTTTAAACTAGGTAGGAAGGGGGATGGGGCTGAGGCTAGGATTGTTGGGGCTGTGCCAGGGGGAACAATGGCAAGGCTGGAGGATAAGGCAATGGCCCAGCTGAAGTGCATCTACACCAATGCACGCAGCATGGGTAACAAACAGGAGGAGCTGGAAGCCATCGTGCGGCAGGCAGGCTACGACTTGGTTGCCATCACGGAGACGTGGTGGGACCAGTCTCATGACTGGAGTGCTGCAATGCCTGGCTATAAGCTCTATAGAAGGGACAGGCAGCATAGAAGGGGTGGTGGTGTGGCTGTCTATATTAGAGAGTCTTTCGAGGTTGTAGAACTCGAGGTTGGGAATGACAAGGTCGAGTCCCTTTGGGTTAGGATCGGCAGGGACAACAAGGCTAGTGTCCTGGTCGGGGTCTGCTATAGACCGCCGAACCAGGATGAGGAGACGGATGAGGAATTCTACAGGCAGCTGACAGAGGTTGCAAAATCGTCAGCTCTTGTACTCGTGGGGGACTTCAACTTCCCTGACATATCCTGGAAGCACAACACAGCCCTGAGAAAGCAGTCTAGGAGGTTTCTGGAGAGCGTGGAAGATAGCTTCCTGACGCAGCTGGTTAGTGAGCCTACCAGGGGAGGTGCCCCGCTAGACCTTCTCTTCACAAACAGAGAAGGACTGGTGGAGGACGTGATCGTCGGGAGCTGTCTAGGGCAGAGTGACCACGCAATGGTGGAGTTCACTATTCTTGGCGAGGCCAGGAAGGGGACCAGTAAAACCGCTGTATTGGACTTTCGGAGGGCTGACTTTGAGCTGCTCAGGACACTGGTTGGTGGAGTCCCTTGGGAGGCGGTTCTGAAGGGCAGAGGGGTCCAGGAAGGCTGGGCGCTCTTCAAGAGGGAAGTCTTAATGGCGCAGGAACGGTCTGTTCCCACGTGCCCAAAGATGAGCTGGCGGGGAAGAAGACCGGCCTGGCTCAACAGAGAATTGTGGCTTGATCTTAGGAGGAAAAAGAGGGTTTATAAGCTTTGGAAAAGTGGGCAGGCCACTAAGGAGGACTTTAAAGAAGTAGCGAGGCTGTGCAGGGACAAAATTAGGAAGGCCAAAGCTCATCTGGAGCTCAATCTGGCTACTGCCGTTAAAGATAACAAAAAACGTTTCTATAAATACATCAACACAAAAAGGAGGACTAAGGAGAATCTCCATCCTTTACTGGATGCGGGGGGAAACTTAGTTACAAGAGATGAGGAAAAGGCGGAGGTGCTCAATGCCTTCTTTGCCTCAGTCTTTAGCGGCAATACCGGATGTTCTCTGGATACCCAGTACCCTGAGCTGGTGGAAGGGGATGGGGAGCAGGATGTGGCCCTCATTATCCATGAAGAACTGGTTGGTGACCTGGTACGGCACTTAGATGTGCACAAGTCGATGGGGCCAGATGGCATCCACCCAAGGGTACTGAGGGAACTGGCAGAGTAGCTGGCCAAGCCACTGTCCATCATTTATCAACAGTCCTGGCTATCGGGGGAGGTCCCAATCGACTGGCGGCTAGCAAACGTGACACCCATCTACAAGAAGGGCCGGAGGGCTGACCCAGGAAACTACAGGCCTGTCAGTTTGACCTCAGTGCCAGGAAAGCTCATGGAGCAGATCCTCCTGAGAGTCATCATGCAGCACTTGAAGGGGAAGCAGGCGATCAGGCCCAGTCAGCATGGCTTTATGAAAGGCAGGTCATGCCTGACGAACCTGATCTCCTTCTATGACAGAGTGACGCGCTGGGTGGATGAGGGAAAGGCTGTGGATGTGGTCTACCTTGACTTCAGCAAGGCTTTTGACACCGTCTCTCACAGCATTCTCCTCAAGAAACTGGCTGCTCTTGGCTTGGACTGGCGCACGCTTCGTTGGGTTAGAAACTGGCTGGATAGCCGGGCCCAAAGAGTCGTGGTGAATGGAGCCAAGTCCAGTTGGAGGCCAGTCACTAGTGGCGTCCCCCAGGGCTCGGTGCTGGGGCCGGTCCTCTTTAATATCTTCATCGATGATCTGGACGAGGGCATCGAGTGCACCCTCAGTAAGTTCGCAGATGACACCAAGTTAGGTGCGTGTGTCGATCTGCTTGAGGGTAGGAAAGCTCTGCAGGAGGATCTGGATAGGCTGCACCGATGGGCTGAGGTCAACTGCATGAAGTTTAACAAGGCCAAGTGCCGGGTCCTGCACCTGGGGCGCAATAACCCCAAGCAGAGCTACAGGCTGGGAGAGGAATGGTTGGAAAGCTGCCAGGCAGAGAAGGACCTGGGAGTGATGGTGGACAGTCGGCTGAATATGAGCCAGCAGTGTGCTCAGGTGGCCAAGAAGGCCAACGGCATCCTGGCTTGTATTAGGAACAGCGTGACCAGCAGGGCTAGGGAGGTGATCGTCCCCCTGTACTCAGCTCTGGTGAGGCCGCACCTCGAGTACTGTGTTCAGTTTTGGGCCCCTCGCTACAAGAAGGACATCGAGGTGCTTGAGCGGGTGCAGAGAAGGGCGACGAAGCTGGTGAGGGGCCTGGAGAACAAGTCCTACGAGGAGCGGCTGAGGGAGCTGGGCTTGTTCAGCCTGGAGAAAAGGAGGCTCAGGGGCGACCTTATCGCTCTTTTTAGGTACCTCAAGGGAGGCTGTAGCGAGGTGGGGGTTGGCCTGTTCTCCCACGTGCCTGGTGACAGGACGAGGGGGAATGGGTTTAAGTTGAGCCAGGGGAGTTTTAGGCTAGATGTTAGGAAGAACTTCTTCACTGAAAGGGTTGTGAGGCATTGGAACAGGCTGCCCAGGGAAGTGGTGGAGTCACCATCCTTGGAAGTCTTCAAAAGACGTTTAGATGTAGAGCTTAGGGATATGGTTTAGTGGAGGGCTGTTAGCGTTAGGTTGGAGGTTGGACTCGATGACCTTGAGGTCTCTTCCAACCTAGAAAATTCTGTGATTCTGTGATTCTGTTGTAGGTATAGGATTCTGTCTTGAATCAAAATGGGGAACTCGAACCTTTGAAGTTTTTTCTAGGAATCTTTTTTTTTTTTCCCCCCAATTCTTTTGATCTTTATCTCCTCAGCCCAATGGCTGTGGGAAAAAAAAATAAAAAATAAAATAAAATAAAAAAAGGAGAAAAAAAAAAAGACCCACACTTTATAATATTAGTTGCTAATTTTGATTTTTTGAAAAGGCTTTCTTTTTATTCTAAATTTTATCTCATAGTTTTGTTTATTATCATTGTATCAGTTTGGCATTGTATCAGTCAGAAGACTTTAAGTATCATAAGTATCGTCTTAGGATATCCTTTTCATCACCTGTGGCTTGCACTAAGATGAAAGGCCTCTTAGAAAAAAAGTAGCTGGTGTTTTCTGTAGTGTGTCATTTGCAACAGAAAAAAATAAGATAAAATAAAATTTATGGAGTTGATCACATTCACTGAAAATGTGAAGGACTCATGAGAATACAAATAACTGTAGTCCCACTGATGATTTGAGAAATGTATATGACAACACTGTTGCAGGAATCCTATCACCTTTTCACCTCAAATGCTTGTATTCTAAAACTTTGCTTACTTAAGATCAATCCTTGTGGAAGTTTTAAATCCAACCACAAAATGCATTGGCTTTTTATTTAAATTCTTGCTATAGTTTTGCTTTTTAGCCACTTCCTCCTTCTGGAACTGTTTGGCTAAACTTCTCTATGTTATATATTTCATATCTCTTTTGAAAGCCCACATTATTAAAAATATTTTCTTCTCTATTTGTAAGATTACAGTTTCACAATTTAAGTTACTATTTGTTATAGTGCATTACGTTTATTAGGAATAGTGTTACCCTTCCATTTTACTTTAATAAAACAAACAACTTTAGTGTTGTTTCACATTTCCCAGTCTAATACAATACACATGAAATATCAAGTATTTATTTGCTGTTTCACATTTATTCTCTCCTTTAAAAGAAAAGATATTAAAAGCAGGGGGCTAGTTATATTTTATTCAAATGTCTGTAGTCTTGTAATGTTTTGAGGAAAACAGCTCAGCTCATTTTTGTTTGAAAAAGATTAGGCATTTAATTCAACAGCCATTTATGGAATTGTAAAGGAAGTTTTCCTTGGGGCAAGTAAGAACTCCAGCCAATGTTTCTAGAAATATTTAGTCTAGGAAGGAAAGCATAATAGTTACACACAAAATACTGCCAAAGCTGTTCTCTGCTTCATTTCAATATCATCAGCTGTTTAATGATCTGAGAGAGAAGATAATGGCATCAAATATTGACATCTGAACTGCTCCACTAGATATTAGTTTTCTGTATGCTATTTTGTCTTTTATGATCAACCCTCCCATACATACTTTATTATTGTTATTGGCTACTAGAGTCTGGAACTAAGGAAAATGTAGCCAAAGGAAATAGACACAAGAGGCAAGGCAATGGAGGCCAAAAGAGAGAGAGACATGGGAAGAGAGGGGGGAGAAGAGAGAGAGAGATCTGTCAAAGATTAGAATTGGCTGGGAAATTGCTAGCTTTCCGAATACTCAGTGTGAAACAACAGAAAGAAAAGATATGGATCATTAATGCGGCTGTTATGAAATTCTGTAAATTGAAGGATAGAAAATCTCAGTTAAATGACTGTTTCCAACTTCCCTTCTCCAAAAACATCACTGATGACTAAAGGATAACAGATATTTCAGATATTAACACAGTAAGTGTTAAGCTGATGTGTTCCAAATTTCAGATTTTTAATACAAATGCACCATTCCAAATTAGGTTTCCATGTTTCTTGTACCATATACCTGTACATATATCTCACACCATAAAGGTAACTGAATAAAGTACAAGGAATTATACAATATATGAAGTATATTAACACAATATAGTTGAATAAAACACAGTTGTTGACTTTAGTGACAAAGCAAAGAGCTGTTATTTGTTTATTATTATTATTATTATTTAAGCATACACTTAAATATAATTGTAGACTCTGGATGTGCTTCATTTGGGAAGAAAACAAGGTATGACAAGTTTTCCCCACACACATATATCAGAAATAATATTCAAAACAAATACTTTGTATTTCCACATGACTTAGGAAAGAGCTAGATTGGATTAGATTTCATTCACACTAAGTCCCCAAAAGGGACATAAGCATTCATTTGACATTTTCAGATGCCTGAATTGAAAATTAAGCTCCTCGAAGTCCATGCAGTACTATTACCTAACTCTGTCACTACATGACTTCCTGCTTCACCATAGTCCTCACCACAGACCGCAGGGGACTTCTGCTCCAGCGCCTTGAGCACCTCTCCCCCTCCTTCTTCACTGACCTTGGTGCCTGCAAGGCTGTTCCTCACTCCTCTCACTCTCCCAGCTGCTGTCTGTCGCAGTGTTTTTTTCCGTGTCTTAAATATGCTCTCACAGAGGCGCAAAACAACATCGCTTATTGGCTCAGCTCTGGTCAGCAGTGGGGCCCTTACCAAACATGGGGCAGCTTCTAGATTCTTCTCACAGAAACCACCCCTATGGCCCCCTGCTACCAAAACATTGCAAAATAAACCCACTACAGATATAAGTCAGGAGAGATAAGTATATTTATCCCTTAAGACATTTACTTAAGATCTGGATTTACAGCTTTCTTGATACTTTCCCTAAGACAAAGCATAGTTCATATTGTGTTAATCTTTATAAGATGTGAGACAAATAAAAGTAAACTTGCTTAAAAATTATTTAAATCTTTCAGAATATGGATATACCTTACTTTCACATCAGATCTTTATAGAAGAGTCAGTGACTGACTTGAAAATTTTCAATTATTTAATCATTGTTCCTGTTTTGAAACTTGTGGAGAAACAGAAGAGTGCAATGACTCTGACATTCATAAGGGAGAACATAAATACATGTAAATGCAAAGATCCCCATTATTTACCACATTTGACACAGATGTGTGTTAAATTCCTTCTTTGCTTATGCAGATTTTAACAAGTTTAAAATCTGCAAAATTTAAAATCTCTAATAAAATAAAGTAAAATAAAATAATAATCTGATCTTAAAAAAAATAATCACAGAATCACAGAATCATCTAGGTTGGAAGAGACGTCCAAGATCACCTAGTCCAACCTCTGACCTAACACTAACAAGTCCTCCACTAAACCATATCACTAAGCTCTACATTTAAACGTCTTTTAAAAAGACCTCCAGGGATGGTGACTCAACCACTTCCCTGGGCAGCCTATTCCAATGACTAACAACTCTTTCCATAAAGAAGTTCTTCCTAATATCCAACCTAAAACACCTGGCACAACTTTAGCATATTCCTGCTCATCCTATCACTGGGCACGTGGGAGAATAAGACTAATCCGCACCTCGTTACAGTCTCCTTTAAGGTACCTATAGAGATTGATAAAGTCACCCCTGAGCCTCCTCTTCTCCAGGCTGAACAAACCCAGCTCCCTCAGCTGCTCCCCGTAAGACTTGTTCTCCAGACCCCTCACCAGCTTTGTTCCCCTCTCTGGACTTGCTCAAGCTCCTCCATGCTCTCTTGTAGTGAGAGGCCAAAACTGAACACAGCCCTTGAGGTGCGGCCTCACCAGAGCCGAGTACAGGGGGACGATCACTTCCCTAGCCCTGCTGGCCACACTGCTTCTTATACAATCCAGGATGCTGTTGGCCGCCTTGGCCACCTGAGCACACTGCTGGCTCATATTCAGCCGACTATCAACCAATACTCCCAGGTCCTTCTCTGCCAGGCAGCTTTCCAACCAGTCATCTCCCAGCCTGTAGCTCTGCTTGGGGTTGTTGTGCCCCAGGTGTAGGACCCAGCACTTGGCCCTGTTGAACTTCATGCAGTTGACCTCAGCCCATCGGTGCAGCCTATCCAGATCCTCCTGCAGAGCCTTCCTACCCTCGAGCAGATTGATACATCCACCTAACTTGGTGCATGTATGAGTTTGAGGATGGATTTAGACTTGAGACTCTTAGATTTCTTTTTTTTCTTTATGCTGCTAATATAGACTTATGAACTATAAAGAAATAAAATACATTATATTAAAAAATACTAACAAGTGGATCCAAAATCAATCTTGATGTTAAACTTAGTGATTAACACCATTTAAGAATCAAATTAAAAGCAATATCAATTATTTCTTAAAAGAAAATAGGTATTGTAATACTACCTGTATCTATCTGTACGTTAATTATCACTCTTTCTAATATCAGCAGTTTTCAGATCTTACCTTTGCTATTTGATAAGAGCACTTACTACTACAGTGGTAAGATTTTCATCAGCATGAAAACAGATTTCTGTTACAACTCTTCATATGTGTTGAACTTGAAATATGGTTACTTAAAAAATAAATAATAGTCCCTAGAATTTCCTAGTACATGCCAAACTAATTGTTGACGGTACTTATAATCTCAAGGTAAAGTTGGAAAAAAAACATGAAGAAGAAAACAGATAAAGGGGTAGTAATCTGACTTTTAGAATTGCTTGCCATTTATAATAAAATTCAAATTAACAAAATACACAATAAATTGAAGCAGTCAAAAACTGAATAATTTTTGTGAACTCTACATGGACTACTGAAGGATGGACACATCGTGAAGTAATGTGTCTTTCAGCTTTGTCTTGCAAAGCCCATGTAGACATAACTGAATACAAACCCCAGTATTTTTATGGAAAGATTTCTATAAAACTAGTTCAGGACACTTACACAAATTCAATTCTGGATTGGATTGTAAGAGAATGTATAAACTTCAAGCTTTTATTTCACTAGAAATCTGATAAATGTACTGCTCATTTCTACTTCCATCTGCTTGGACTTGAAAGTTTTATTCATGCTCGATTTAAAATCCTGGATTTAGCTGCTTTAGGGTGGCTTGATGTGATTACCTATCCTACCAACTACAAGTCCTGCTTTCTCTTCCTGAAATGTATTTTCCTTTTGGCTTTCTGCCCAAACACTGTTAAGAAGCATTAGTCCCAAGGCAGGCCTCATCCTTTTCCAGTTAAATAGACTAAGAAGTGCTGATTCCACTATTTTACTGATATCCCCACTATATTACTCTTTATTTTATGGCTTTTCTCTGAATGCTCCCTGACATAAGAACTTGCTGTTCATAAAGTGACGTGATTGCTTCTTTCACACAATTATAAAAGAACTCAATAGCCCTGTTGCTTTTACCTCCACTTCACTGATCTGAACACTGTTTGAATGTAAATTTTATAAACTAGTATTTGTCTGAAAGGAAAGCAAGATAGCACAAGGAAATATTTTGATATTTTTTTTGCCTTTCTTCATGAGTGAAGGTAGATAAAGAGATACAGGAAGGGCAGTCAATGCAATTCTGCCACTTATTTTCCATTTATCATAATCTTTTAATATTTTTTGATCAATAATTCCAGAAAATGAAAATGTTAATATTGAAATGTGAGGTGAATTTGTAAAAAAAATTACTGAATTCGGTGATAAACTCACACAGATTTAATGAAGGAGAAAATGTTATTGCTGGTATATGTGCATATGCAACATTGTATTTACTATTACATCCATGCTATATACAGGATAACAAATAATATAGCTATTTCAGAAAAGTGAATCAGGATCATATTAATATGCCTGTGTTGAGCCTGAGAGAGATATCACAGACTTCCCCACAGATCACACATTTGCAATATAGTGACCTCTCTTCTTCCCTGTGATTCTCTGCCATGTGAGGGCAGTTGCATCTGCAATCTCTTTGTGATAGATATACTCACAATCTGCAGTGATTATGTCTAGCTGTATAACTACAAGCACAACCTATTACAATGCTGTATGTGGATGTATAGAATCCTAGAATCATGGAACACCTCAAGCTGGAAGGGACAAGCTCAACCTGGTCACTGAGTTAAGAATAACAGAAAATGTTTTTATAAATATATTAATGGCAAGAAGAGGGCCAAAGAGAATCTCCATTCTTTACTGGACTCAGGGGAATATGACTACTGAGGATAAAGAAAAGGCTGAGGTTGTTAATGCCTTCTTTACATGTGTCTTTACTAGCCAGACCAGTTATCTTTGGGGTATTCAGCCTCCTGACTTAGAAGTCTGGGACAAGGAGCAAAAGAAACCCCCCACAGTTCAGGTGGAAAGAGTTAGAGACCTGCTGCTCCGCCTGGACTGTCCATGGGGCCAGATGGGATCCACCTGAAGGTGCTGAGGGAGTTGGCAGATGTGAGTGCTGGGCCGCTTTCCATCATCTATCAGCAGCCATGGTCATCCGGAGAGGTCCCAGATGACTGGAAACTTGCTAATGTGATGTCCATCTATAAGAAGGATTGTAAGGAGGGCCTAGGGAACTACAGACCTGTTAGCCAGGAAAGCTCGGTACCAGGAAAGGTGATAGAGCAGGTCATCTTGAATGCAATCACGTTTCATATGAGAGACAACTGGGGGACCAGGCCCAGTCAGCATGGGTTCATGAAAGGTAAATTCTGCCTGATTAACTTCATCTCCTTCTACGACTGGGTGACCTACTTGGTGGATGAGAGAAAGGCTGTTGATGTAGTCTACCTAGACTTCAGCAAGGCCTTTGACACAGTCTCCAATAGTATCCTCCTGGGGAAGTGTGATGTGATTGCCTAAAGTAACTTGGAAAATCAAACTACTTTTCATATTCTAAAAAGAAAAGTACTACACTGAAGAGGTTTTCAGGGCAGGGTGCAGCTGCATGACCCAAGTGTTCCCTAGGTTTCTAACATTGGATGTTACCCCACCAGGGGAACCTGGTGTGCTAACTCTAAGAAACAATACAGAGTGTAGAACGGCGTGGAGACACTGTGGCTAGGCTTTGACAAGAGGGGGACTCAATTGCTCTTGTGAACACTGAAACTGATAAAGTGCAAATTTGCCACCCTGAGCCAATAACCTGTCCTGTTTTTGACAAAATGCTGTACTCTAGTGAAATTTTGCTCATTATAAAATCACTACAATACCAAAACACACCTTCATCCCAAAAGCTACCGGCCTCTGAGGTGTGACCCCCTCACTGAGCATGAGCTCTGAATTTCTTGGAACCTATACCTTTAAATGAAGGCAAGAAGACTTTTCACTAATCACAATTAAGATATGCTTGACTAGAGTTACTCAAGCCCCACCTTAAGGATAGAAAATGATATAAATTGGCTGAAGGAAGAGGAGATGTCAGGGAAGATACCACTATCAGGAAAGATACCATCATGAAGATACAATCACGAAGATACCATCCTGACTTCTGGATCAGTTGATGGGCTGAGCCTCTCTTCCCCTCCTTTCCGCTCCCCCCCCTCTCCAACCAACCCCCCGTCATTGGGATGTCTTTGGGTGAGATTTAAGTGCTTGAATAACCTCTAGAGTCTCAGTGTCTGTAACATGTTAATAGCAAGGCTATACACCTGAGCATCTCATGCATGCTAGCTTGCCTTTGCAGTCAGTAAATTATCGCTGGCAATCCAAAGAACCGGTGTACCTGTTGCTGTAATAAATTGCACTTAATTGCATTGATCCTACCTGTGATAGTTCTTACTTAGCATGACTAGAGTAAGGGCGTGTTAAGCTGTTGGAGAATCTGTGCTCGTGATAGTTCAGGATCCTGAATCCGGCCAGGCCCACATCGGTTAATACGTTAATGTTGAATCTGTGACCGCGATAATCAGTACCCTGAATCCAACCAGACCTGTAACGGTTAACCAGCTATAGCCCTTTATGATAGCCCTTTTGTGACAGGAAGCTGGCAGCCCATGGCTCGGACAGGTATAGTCTTTACTGGGTTAAGTGGTGTTCCCCAGGGGTCAGTGTTGGGGCCCATCCTCTTTAATATCTTTATTGATGGTTTGTATGAGGGAGTTGAGTGCAGCCTCAGTAAATATGCAGATGACACCAAATTGAGGGGAAATGTCAATCTATGGGAGGGTAGGAAGGCCCTGCAGAGGGTCCTGGACAGGATGGATCTATGGGCAGAGGCCAATGGGATGAGGTTCATCATGGTTAAGTGCCAGGTCCTGCACTTTGGCCACAATAACCTCATGCAGCACTACAGGCTTGGGGGAGAGTGGATCAAAAGCTGGGCAGAGGAAGAGGATCTCGGTGTGCTGATTGATGCTCACCTGAACATGAGCCAGCAGTGTGCTCAGGTGGCCAAGAAGACCAACAGCATCCTGGCTTGTATCAGAAATAGTGTAGCCAGCAGGACCAGGGAGGTGATCGTTCCCCTGTATTCAGCACTGGTATGGCCACACCTTGAGTATTGGGTTTAGTTTTGCGCTCCTCACTACAAGAAGGGCAGAGAGGCCCTGGAATGTGTCCAGAGAAGGGCTACAAAGCTGGTGAAGGGCCTGGAACACAAGTCCTATGAGGAGCAGCTAAGGGAAACAGGGTTGTTTAGTCTGGAAAAGAGGAAGCTCAGTGGAGATGTTATTGCTCTCTACAACTGCCTGAAAGGAAGCTGTGGGGAGCTGCGGGTCAGCCTCTTCTCACAGGTAACTAGTGATAGGACTAGAGGGAATGGCCTCAAGTTGTGCCAGGGGAGGTTTAGTTTGGAAATTAGGACACATTTCTTCTCAGAAAGAGTAGTCAGGCTTTAAATGGGTTGCCCAGGGAAGTGGTGGAGTCACTGTCCCTGGGGGAATTCAAGGAAATGTTGGATGTGATGCTTAGAGACATGGTTTAGTGGGTGATCATGATGGTAGGGGGATGGTTGGACTAGATGATCTTGGAGGTCTTTTCCAGCCTTAATGATTCTAAGATCATTGAGTCCTATTGCTGATTCCACACAGGATCCCACAAAAGCCAGACCATGTTTCTGAAAGCATTGTCCAAATATTTCTTGAACTCCAGCAGGCTTGGTGACATGACCACTTCCGTGGGGAGCCTGCTCCAGTGCCTGACCACTCTCTCAGTGAAGATACTTTCCCTATTACCCAGCCTGCCCCTCCCCTATCCCAACTCCATGCCATTCCCTCAGGTCCTGTTGCTGTCATCAGAAAGCAGAGATCAATGTCTGCCCCTCTGCTCCCCACAGGAGGAAACTGCAGGCTGCCAGGAGGCCTCCTCTTCTCCAGGCTGAATAAACTAACTGACCTCAGCTGATCCTTATACATCTTGCCTTTTAAAGCCTTCACCGTCTTTGTAGCCCTTCTTTGGACACTCTAATATCTTTATAACCTTCTTATATCATGATGCCCAAAACTGTACATGATACTCGAGACAAGGCCACACCAGTGCAGAGTGCAACAAAGAGAAAAGAGCAGAAGAGTGGCTTTAAAGGGGAAAGCTAGACTTTTTTTTTTTTTTTCCCAGTGGAAAAATACTTTGCAATTCTATTTCTAAGTTTTTATGATGCTCCAACTCTTCCAGCAAGAAAGAAAATGTCTTATACAAGGTCTCATATGACTGTGCATTAACAAATGTTAAACCTACCACTGAGAAAGAGAAATCAAGACTTCTAAAAATGCTGATTCCTTTAGGATGAATTGTAAAAACATTATAGGAAGAATGTTTAAAAACAAGGTGTGGTGGCCACAGTTTAACAGAATTTATGCTGATAACTCAGGCTTTTTTTTTTTTTTTTTTTTTTTTTTAATGCTTTACAACTCAGCAACAATAGAATCCTGTGAGTTCCACCATTGTTACACAGTTGTGGATCATGAGAGAGAAGTGCTTACTTAGGTTTCTCTTAAACTTACTGCTTCTCAATTTAATTGAACACCAATCAGCTTTCCTTTTACATGATGACTAATCATTACCATTTCCTCCATATGTTATGGAGATCTCCAGCATCATCTTTGACCTCAAACAACCATCTCTTCAAAGTTGAGTATTCTTAGTGTCTTTAATAATCCTTATTATGGTTGTATGGAAGTTTGTATTTCTGATCATCATTTTCTGATTAGCTCTGCACATTTTTAAACTATTCTAATCATTTAGATTAGAGGTGAGCAAAACAGAATTCAATGTTAAAGATGAGGTTAATCATCAGTACCTTTTAACCTCAGTGTACTCGGTCTGGCTGGGATGGAGTTAACTATCCCTGCAGCAACCCATTCAGTACCATGCACTGCACATGCAGCTAGAGCTAGAACAGCACTGGTATCACACCAGTGTTGTGTCTGCTGCTGAGCAATACTGGCACAGTATCAGGACTTCCTCTAATCACCCCAGAGCCAGCAGGCTGGGGATGGGCAAGAAGTGAGGAAGGAACATCACCAGGGCAGCTGATCTAAACCAACCAAAGGGATATTCCATTCCATACCATATGCCACATGCAGCAATAAAAGATGGAAGAAGGAAGAAGAGGGCTCTAATTGTGAAAATGTCTGTCCTCCTGAACAATGGCTATGTGCGTTGAGGCCCTGCTTCAAGGATGTGATCAAGCATTGCTAGTTTGTCAGCAGTAGAGAGTAATTTCTTCCCTCTGCACTTCCACACAGCCTTTGCTTGATTTTTTTTGATTGTTTGTTGTTGTTGTTTGGTTTTGTTTTTCCTTTCCCCCTTTCCTTTTTCCCTTTAGTTAAATTATTTAATTTAAAATATTTTTTCCTTAATTATTTTTTCCTTTAGTTAAGTTATCCTTATCTCAACTTGTGAGTTGTTTCTTTCCTTTTCTTCTTCCCCTCCTCTTCTGAAATAACAGTTATGGTGGAGTTCAGCTGCCTAGCAAGGTAAAACCACCACAAACATTTATTCAGATGTTAGCATAATGATGTTTGTTTTTTTCATAGGTGTTGTGGCTTAGATCCAGTGGGCGGCTAAGTACCACACAGCTCACTCTTCCCAGGTGGGATGGGGGAAGAGAATCAGAAAGGTAAAAGTGAAAAAAACTATGAGTTGAGATAAAGACAATTTAGTTAGTAAAACAAAAGCTACATGCACAAGCAAAGTAAAACAAATTTATCCTCTGCTTCCCATTGGCAGGCCTCTTCCAGGAAAGTAGGGCTTATCATGTGTAACGGTTTCTTGGAAAGACAAATTCCATTGCTCTGAACATTACCCTTTTCCTTCTTCTTTACCCCAGCTTTTATTGCTGAGCATATGGTATGGAATATGACTTTGGTCAGCCTGGGTCACCTGTCCTGGGTGTGTCCCCTTCCAGCATCTTGGACATCCCCAGCCTCCTTGCCAGCGGGGCAGCATGAGAGGTAGAAAACTCCTTGGCTCTTTGTAAGCACAGCTCCACAACAACTAAAACCATCAATGTGTTATCACAAGAAATCCAAAACACAACATTGTGAGAAATGAAAGAAATGAAGAAAATTAACTCTGTCCCAGCCAAAAATATAATAACTGTCCATTCTTAAAAATTCCATAAATTTTATTTGTCATTTTCACAATCGTTGAGTGAAATTTAACAAGTGTCTCCATGACTCCTAGAACTCTCTCCTGTAAAGTAATACCTAATCTATAGGTCATCATTGTGCACCCTCATTCTTATTATTAGATATTTAGCTGCAATGATAATATAGATTAGTTAGGCTTATTTAAATTTCATCATCCCTACTAATTTGATATGATCAACAACTTCATCAATTTAGTCTGATCTCTTTCTGCTTCCCTTTTTCTTTATCTCATTCATAAAGAGGTTACAGAGCACAAGCTTTGTCTCATGTTTAAGGGGAACCTTGTTCCTTTGGAGAAACCAACCATTTATACCTAACTTTAGTAACTTTAGTCTCCTATCCTTTAAACTATTATTCCCCAAGAAAACCCAAGGACTTGAGCAAATTTTTTTTTTTTTTTTTCTTTTTCTTTTTTTTTTTTTTTTTTTTTCCTTGAAAATCTGAATCATAGAACAGAATCATAGAATATCCTGAGTTGGAAAGGAACCACAAGGATCACAGACTCCAAATCAAATATAGAATACTTAAAACCTTCATAATTACCTTTTCTATGATATTCTGTAAAACTCAGATAAATCATTCTCTCATCTGTTTTACGTATAGATGTGTTTATGGCTTACTTTCCATTTGAGAAGTCAAACTAACAGGTGTATATTCCCCTTGATCTTTTCAGGTCACCTTTTAAACAATTGTTTTGCAGTTGCCATCTCTCATTACTCTGAAACTGAGGAAAAATAAGCAACAGCAACTACAGCTACTATTCATTTCTATCAGTACTTTTTACTGACATTTTAAATTTTTGAGGCAGTTCCTTCCAACATCATCCCCAGTAAGAAACCAGTAAGAATAGTAAAAGAGAGTCATTTAGCCTTGGGCTGGTCTTTGGCCTATTCTCTATTTTATCTGCATTCTATATTGCTGTGTTTGTTAGTGTTTGTTAGTGTTTGTTAGTGTTTGTTAGTGTTTGTTTTGTTTTTCTTAAATAC
Source organism: Aythya fuligula (assembly GCF_009819795.1). Classification (NCBI taxonomy): domain Eukaryota; kingdom Metazoa; phylum Chordata; class Aves; order Anseriformes; family Anatidae; genus Aythya; species Aythya fuligula. The sequence continues at coordinate 154,196,618 of NC_045559.1, forward strand.
CTTACCACTTAATTGCAAAGTTCTAACACAGGGTTGTGTATCCCTTTGTAGAGTTTTTCAAAACAGTGCACAGGAACACTCCAAAGCAGAACCAAAATAGAAAGTAATAAAACCAAAAGATACACTGTGATCAACATATGCTTATTCACCTTTTCCTTCTAGTTTCCTTTCTCTACTGGGCCTTTTAAGTCAGCTGCATCTCATCTTACTGATGATGGCCATGCCATCTCTCCGTTATCCCTGTAGAGTACTCTGTTCCACTACATCAACTCCAAGGCACACAGGAGGATAAAGCTGAATATCTCTTTTCCTAGTGTAGTTTTCATTCTTTCTAAACAACTGTGTATAGTCATAGCTCAGGTTTCCTAATATCCTGCTGACACCTGAAAACAGTTTTCCAATCTCAAGGTAATATTGCTGCATTAACTATACTGCTATTCTCTTGTGATGCTGATATCACAACAGTCTTCATCTGGTTCATAAAAATATAGTCTCTGAAATACTTTCACTTAGTTAATCATGCGTCAAACAAAAATAAAAAATACTCAAAGCTGATGTGGATAAACTTATTAACAGAAAATAAATACTCTAGTTATAGTGAAAACAAAGGATAAATATTCTTTCTGATGGCATGTTTTTAATATTGAATAGCAAGTACAATTATTAGATGTTGAATTTAAATCACTTTTCCACTGTGCCATTTGAATGAACTCCTATTAAAGAATACAAGGTAAGTTAATCTCTTAAGTAGAGATGTCTTAGAAACATCTCTAGAAATAACCATTTTTCAAATGGTTTTCAAACATAAGAATTACTAATATTGACAAATTCTGAAATCAAGTTTCAGGTCGCTGAGAACAATATTTATTTATAAAATGGTGTTATCAATCTCCTTCATACACATAAACATTAAATCTGTCCCCATCCCTCTGCCCCTTTGAAAAGCATGGACTACCTTAAGCATGTTACTGCCTTATCCAAGTAACATTTTCCTAATTAATAGCATACCTGAATTTATTGTGACAAAATTTTATTTGCTGGAGAAATGTTTTTCAAACAGGTCTCAGTCTAAAGGGAAAGAAATTATTGTGAAACATCTTTTGAATATTGAGAATGGTTGGCTTAAGCCTGACAAGATTGTTTTATTTTTGCTTCCAATTATAAGACCAGATCCATAATTATAACCCCAAAATTGCACTATGTTTACAGCCCTTTAATTTCAATGCATCCCATATGGGTTATAGTATTAGTATTTAGAATTTGGATCTGGATATGTGATTTTCAGATCAAGATTCTGGTACATGAAAATTCCTGTACAGTTTATACTTTTTTTTTTTTTTTTTTTTTTTTTTTTTTTTTTCCCATTCCATATAGCTCCAGTATTTTAGCAGATAGTGAGTATATTCATTTTCTATTTTATTCAAAACTGAAAAAAAAACAATTGCAAAAGGATCGGTAGTTAAGCTAAAATGTATTCAGTTTTTAACTGGTCCCCAAAATGACAAGTACTTCCCTAGAATATAATCACAGATATCTTTTTTAAAAGTCAGAGACTGAAAAAACAAACAAACAAACAAACAAACAAAAAAAACAGCAGTAGACAGTCACATAGATTTTCCATTAAGTATCTTCTACTAGGTAGTTAGGGAACTCAGAATTCTTACTTACTTTTCAATAACATAATTACTGCCCTTTCTTATAAATATAGCTTAACTTCAGAAAGAAAAGGGGTAGGATTTACTTATTCCAGCCATGTATACCCCTACAAGGTAGGTGCCTATGTTTGGGTTAGCCACATTAACACCTAAGCTATGTTACTTTGACAATCACAGGAGATAATAAGTGACATTGGGTGGGATACACCTGATGTAGAGAAGTCTATGCCAAGTAAAAGTAATGTGTGAAACATTACTGAAATGTGAAAGAAATTCACATTAGTGAAAGAAATACCAGCCTTCCAATTCACATGTAATCACCTCTCATTCTCTTGTACAAAATTTACATGTATGTACATTCATCAGTGCTATTTCTCTGCAGTTAATGGAGATAATTTAACTCTCTTCTAGAAGTTCTTGACTATCTCACCTACAAATGTATCCTAGATGACAACTTGGGCAAAATGACTAATTTAGAAGACTTAGAAGTTAAATTAAATAAACTGTAGTGCTCACTTCTAGCTAAAGCTGAACAAAATGTCTTTTTGAATACGTTGCTGTATGATTGAATCATTCCCAACAACTCAGGACACAAATTCAATACTGCAATGAGCAGTAAAGACCTCTATTGATCTCACTCATATTTGAACCATAGATTTTTACTACACAAAACGATGCCATAATTTTGGATTCAATTATTGTGTGAAACATTCCCATGTTGATCGAAGCTTCAAGACCATTCTCTGAATTTTCCTCAACATCTTTAGTGAATCAAACAGAAAAATCTAGTGTGAGCAGCACAAGAACTACACATAACACTTGTACACAATTTATGTTGTTTCTTTTCAGTTAGGTTGTAGAAATATTTCAATATAAGAAATATCTAATTATAGGATTATTATTATGATTATTAAGAAACCGAATAAATAATTTAAATGTCTTTGTAATACATTCCTACTTATCATCAACTATCATCATTAATAGTTATTTCTTATATGAAATAAACTTGATAATGGCAAACAACAATCTCATTCCTACACTGTAACATAAAATGATCTGTTTGCCTACATTACTTCCAAAGAATATAGAAAGATTTGTTTGTTAAACTAATCAGAAAAAAATAATAATGCAAAGTAACAGAAATTCATGATCAAGGCAAGCCAGGGAGGTTCCTGAGTCCTGTAAGACAGGAAATGTCATTTCTGTCTTCAAGAATGGAAAGATAGAAAAAAACAGAAAAGTGCAAACTGGCCAGCCTTATCTTGATCCCTGTAAAAGGTGACAGAACAAATAATCTTGGGAGCTTTTTCCAAACATATTAACAACAAGAATGTGATTGAGTGTAGTCAGCTTGGATTTACGAAGGGGAAGTCATGCTTGAGCAAGCTAATAACCCTCTCCAATAAAATTACTAGCTTGGAGGATGAGGGGAAAGCAATGTATGTATTTTATTTTCACTTCAGTAAGTAGATGATCTGGATGATGGGACAGTGTGCACCTGTAACAGATTTGCAGATTTTACAAGACAGAGAGGAGTGGTTGATACACCAGAGAGTTGTGCTGCCATCCAGAGGGATCTCAACAGGTTTCTGAAATGGACTAACAGGACCATCATAAAGTTCTGAAAAGGGAAATTAAAAGTCCTGCATATGGAAACAAATAACTACATGGCACCAATACAGGATGAGAGCTGACAGACTGTGAAGATGCTTTACAAACAAGGACTTATTTTTTTACTGTGGGAGTGTTCAGGCATCAGCACAGGTTGCAGAGGCTGTGGAGACTCCAATCTTGCTGTTATTTAAAACCTGATTGAACTCCGTCCTGGACAACCTACTCTAGTTGTTTTTGCTTTGAGCAGGCATGTTGGATTAGATGGTCTTTAGAGACTCCTTCCAACCTCAACTAATTTGCAATTCCGTAGTATGTTAAGGTGGTCTGTAATTAATTCAGGGACCACCAGCAGTGAGGTCCTGGGACCAACTATTCTGCCACTAGCAGAATGTAACTGTCATAATAGCATCTATATATATTCTAGACCACTCCTGGAGTCCAGTGTCAAGTTCTAGGGCCCCCAGACAGACATGAAGCTACAGCAGGGAGTCCAGTGAAGGGCTGAATGAAGGGCAATCAAATCCAATGAATCAAATCAATCCACTAGCAGCACCAAATTGACTTTGCCAAGTTAGGTGAAGCAGCAAGAAAAGCATCTTACATGTTGAAAAATACAGTCCCTAACATATACACACATCCATATAAACATGTATTTGCTGAATGGTTAACATGAGTAGTCATTGGGAAAAAACAAACAAACAAACAAACAAAAATTCTTGTACAAAAATAAATTAATTTGTACAAAATGAAAAAAAAAATATCATTTTTCATGTTGCTTTTAAAAAGTTTTTTAAAGTGATTTTCCTGACTTAGGTCCATCAGGACCTTAAAATGTGTTTAAATATATCAATTTAATTCACTATAGAAATCATTCAAAATTATATTTTGAAGGGGGGTTTACATGATCTCTGTATCTCTGAATTGTTGTAATTTTCACAAACCTCTCACAAAAATCATTTTCGATTTTATTGTAACTCAAGGCTATTTTTTTCAGTTGTTAATCATATGTCCTCTGGTCTAAAGTAGCAATCATAACTGGCATTTTTAAACCTAATTGTATTATTTTAATTGGTTTGGATATATAGGTGATTCAGTAACTTAGTGTAATTCTCAAGTTTGATTGGGAATAAAGAAAAGGAAACAAAGCTTCTTGTAAATTCTGTCATGCTACCTTGAAAACAAATAATAAAGAGTGATCGAATTTATGTATAGTCTTGTTACTACTGAATATGTTAATTACTTTTTATCAAAACAATTTGACGTTACTAGGAAACAGAGTGACAAAGGCCACAGGTGGTAATGAAAGGATAAGTTATCAGAAGTGACTAATAATGCTTGAGTTGCCAAAGTAACCAGATTGTCTCCTAGAAATGTATGCTTTGACATTCACTTATCAATGCTACTGAAATGCAACTCTTATCATGTCTGCATAGCAAATTTCATTTCCGTGAAAGTGATGAATATGCAGATTCTTCTATTATTTGAATGTTTCATTTATTTCTTTTTCTGAGCTGAATGCATAGCAGAAAATAAATGCTTCTTGTTGGTTGGTTTCACTCCCTGAAAGGGTTAGGTAGTGTCGTCACTGATTTTTCTTTCTTACAGTTTTGTTTTTGGGTCTTTGGTGATTATGCAGTAATTTCACTTTGAATTAAAGGGTAATCATTTCTCTTTCCTACCTCAAAATATTTTTTTTCCTGTTGTCATACCTCACATCACCTTTTTAGCTGCATACTTTCATTTACATATGATAAAATATACTAGTTATGCTGTTTCCTGGCGAATCAAATAATTTTGTTTCAGATTTGTTTTATATCTGTATTGCTGTGAAACCTCATTGGATCTGAGTCAAAAGAACCTTACAACTTCAGCTACCATTTGCATCTCTGGAGAAAGAGAAATTATTGAACCAGAGAATCACAAAGCAGTTGAGGTCAGAAGACACCTTTGGACATAATCTGGTCCAACATCCCTGCTTAAATGGGGATACCTAGAGACAGTTGTCCATGACCAAATATGGACAGCTTTTGAATGTTTCAAAGTAGATTCCACAACCTGTTTCAGGAACCTGTGCCAGTGCTCAGTTACCTGCACAGTAAAGAAGCATTTCAGAATGAAATTCTGTGAAGTTCAGAAGGAACTTCCCATGTTTCAGTTTGTGCCTATTGCCTCTTGTCTTGGCACTGGGCACCCCTGCAAAGAGGCTGGCTCTGTTCTCTTTGCACCTTCCTTTCTGGTATTTGTAAGCAATGATGAGATCTCCCCTGAGCCTTCTCTTCTCCAGGCTAAATAGTACCAGATCTTTCAGCCTTTCCTCATTGAAGAGGTTTTCTTTCACCATTTTTGTGGCTCTTCATTGGACTCCCTGCTGTAGCTCCATGTCTGTCTTGTACTGGGGGCCCTAGAACTTGACACTGTACTCCAGGAGTGGCCTAGTTGAGAAACAAATATTATAGAAAATATTACAGATGTTACTATGACAGTTACATGACTGCAGGGTTGCAGAAAGGAAAACAAACAAACAAACAAACAAACAAACAAACAAAAACACCTTCTAATGAGATCTTTCTGAGCAAGTCAAGGCCTCAGAAAATGTCCTGGTACTGTTACAGCACTGTTGGTATTTTACTTATCTCAGACCCATCAGTGCAGCACTTCTTGCTCAGGGTTTCAAGGAGAAATAGATAAAACATGAAACAGTATAGCAAATATATAGGTACATCAATGAAGAAGTATGAAACAGGAATCAAAAGAAGGGAATCTCATGTTCAGTGCTTGGATTTAACAGATCTGCACTACGTGGAGCCAACTATTTTGACTTGCTAAAGTTTTGGTTTTGGCATATGTGTAAATTATTACCAATTGAAAGACAGTACAAAATCAAATCCTATTTCATTTGTTTATAAGAAAAATAATATGAATTTCTCACCTTTGGAAATTGGCTGTGAAAAATATCTGTATAATTTTCACCAACACAGGCATACAGTGTCATTGTGGGAATAAGTGACTTCAGAGTTTTTAAAGCGGGAATTCAAAACATTTCTCAGCTGTTGAATATTGCAGAATGCTCTCAGTACAAGATATATATAAAAAAATGCAAGCATATCTCATTCAGAAATCAAGCAATAAATTATGAAATTTATCAAGAACTTATCAAGAATTTATCAAGAAATTTATCTGAAATTCTGGGAAATACTTTGCTGTTAAAACAATTTTTTCATATTTGTAGTACTGATTATCGAATGAGATAAGATTTATCTCCCCTGTAATTGCAGACATCTAAAACTTAAAGGTCTAAATTTCATTGTTTGGATGCCTACAATGGCAGAGTAAAATAGACTTCACTGTAAGGGAATTTGTTTGATCTATGTAGGTATGTATTTCAGGATGAGATAAACTGTCTATCATTATATATGTCTCTTCTTGACTGTAAAGTGAACCTGGGAGTTCAAGCTCAGACACTGAAGTTTCAGTTACTGATATTATGGGTAAAACTATCCATGGTTACAACAATACACAAAAGACTGTTCAAACAACTAAGATTTGATGTAAATGTAAAAGCAGTAAGTTGACATTCTGTGGTTGCATGGATACCACAAAGAGTAGAAAGTAATCTTGAGAAATGTGACTGAGAAATCTTTCTGAAAAATGTATTAAAATGTTTTAGAATTATTTAAATTAGCAATGACTAAGACATTGAGACTGTTCTACAAAAACATCATATCAGTACCATCCAAAGCTTAAAAACAGTATTAAATGTTATAGAAATATCCTTACTCCTTAGAAAATCAACAATTTCCTATTCTAGACTGATTAGGATCTGCAAGCCATGTTGATTCGTTAACAGCTTGAAATTGACTGATTGAATTCAATGTCAATGGGCCTATTTAGAGAATATGCTTGGTATCACAAGTGTGGACAAATCTGGCTTTTCTCAATTGTTATTTTTTTTTTTTCATCGAACTCAAAACTTAGTCTAAAAGCTAAGAGATGTATAATTATTTACTAGTTCAGATCCAATTAGACATGAACATTTTTCTTAAAAGGTTCAGGTACACATAATTTCCTTCTTGAATACTTCATTCTGATGCTTTCCTGTTCAGGTACTGATCAAGAATGCACCAGAATACGGAATATTTTTGATTTCTAGGAAAACATACATGGTGGTGAATCTGCAAGTCCTGACTGTGACTTACAATAATTTCCAAAGTGGAACACTTAAATCAGGAGAACAGATTAAGCTGGAGCCATTTGTCTGCTCCAATAATTCCAAAAAGCTATTCTACCGGTGTCCTGGTTTCAGTTAGAACAGAATTAATTTTCTTCCTAGTAGCTGGTGGAATGCTGTGTTTTGGCTTAGGATGAGAAGAGTGCTGATAACACCCCGATGTTTTAATTGTTGCAGAGCAGTGCTTATACCAAGCCAAGGACACCTCAGCCTTTTGCTCTGTCCTGCCAACAGGCAGGCTGGGGGTGCAGTAAGAGCTGGGAGGGGACAGACCCAGGACAGGTGACCCAAACTAGCCAAAGGGGTATTCCATACCATCTGACGTCATGCTAAACAATATATAGGGGTGGCTAGCCGGGGGAGGGGGCCGGACTGCTTGGGGTTAAGCTGGGCATCGGTCAGCGGGTGGTGAGCAATTGCATTGTGCATCACTTGTTTGTACATATTATTAGTAGTAGTACTATTATCATCATTGTATTATTATTATTATTATCATTTTCCTGTCTTATTAAACTGTCTTTATCTCAACTCACGGGCTTCACTTTCCATTTCTCTCACCCGTCCCAGAGAGGGAGGGGGGAGGGCGAGCGAACGGCTGCGTGGTGTTTAGCTGCCAGCCGGGTTAAACCACGACAACCGGACACTCCAGAATTTGCCTCAAGGGTCCTAATCCCTTTTATGGGTGGCCAAAATTTTCACTCACAGTACTTGTAAGTAACAGATTACTGGAAGGTTTACATTTATTATGAATTGTAGACCTAAATATCAACAGGTTATAAAATTAACCACATCAACACTTCACATTTGGAACAAAACTCACACAAGATGTAAAATTAATATAAACCTATATGTATAAAATGGTCCTGGGATAATATGTCTATCTTCTTCAACATATCGAGCATTATGTACAATATTAATTTTTAATACTTATAGCATTAACATGTTAATGCTATATGTTAATGTTAATACTTATAGCATTAGGCATATCTCAATATAAATACTTATTGAAGAAGAGTTTTATTATACTAGAAGACAAGAAAGACAACAGGATTGGAATCATGCAAAGAATATATACAAACTACTAGAGTGATTATGAAAATGTTTTACTTGGTTCCTTTTATTGTTGTTGCTGTGAATTACATAGTAAGGGATGAATACTAACTAATACATGTATTTCAAAGGGACTAAGCAGCAAAGCAGATTCTGGCTAACTGTTACTATCTCTCACTGAAATACCTAATACATTTAGCAAGGCTAGATGTGTGTTGTGTATATGAACCTTACTCGCAACCTCTCCTTTTCTGTCTTAACATTGCTGTTATTATTAAATAGTAATCAAGCCTGAAGTTTCTGCCAGAACAGGGATGGCCATGTTGTTAAACACTCAGTGCACAATGCTCATTGCACGCTTCTCTAAGGAGTTACTTTACATGAGGCAAGTAGGGCCAAAGGGGAAGGAAGGATGTAACAAAGTGATTTGCTCAAAGTCAGTGAGCAGAGTCAAGGGCAAAAACTGAACCCAAGCCCTTCCAGTCTGATGTCCCATCAGTTCAAGTCATTTAGCTCCACGTTATTATATGGCCTTATTTTAAGCCTCCCACTTTCCCATAATAGCAACCATTTAATATTTAATGTTGATAGAAAGTGTTATTGGCCTTGCTCTTAAGCCATATCATTACATGTTATCACGAAGACAAAACAGAACAATCAAGAAACAGACTTTCAGATATGATGGTTAGAAAAAACAATCACAAACGTTATTCCCATCTATTTCATGTGATATGAAATGCTTTACTGGGTAATATTGGTGGTATGGGAACAGTTGGATCCAATGATCTTGGAGGTCTTTTCCAACCTTAATTAATCTGTGATTTCATCTGAAAATTTTCCATTATCTTGGGAATTTGCTTAAAAGAAATGTTTGCATAGATTCAAAGTGTGTTATTCTGTCCATCTGAATTCAAAATTTAAAATCATATGTCAAAAGCTACCAAAGATACACAACATAGTTTTTACTGACATAATTTATATCATGAAAAACAAACAAACAACAGACAACAATAAAAACAATTGCAAATTTTTAATACTACTATTTTATGAGATCATATGGTTGGCAGCTCTCATCAAACCCAAGTCCATCCTGAAGGGAGAACTTAGTTTACTGTCTTCTTCAGGATGAAGACTGGCATCTGGGCTGGATGAGATTCTTTGTTCCAGTGAAACCTCTCAGAACAGAATATTCAGCTCTTGTCCATCTCCTACTCCTCTTTAGGAGGACTTTCTGTAATCTGCTTTTGAATTCCCTGTAGACGATCCATTCTGTTTCTTCAATAACCTTAATGTTAGAAAATGTATTGCTTCTAATACCCATTTATTTTTTCATAAACCCGAACAACATATATTTTCTTTTCTTTCCTTTTTTTTTTTTTTTTTTTTTTTTTCCCCACATGGTTACTTTTTTTTTTTTTTTTTTTTTTTTCAAGTTTCAAGGTTTTTTCTTAACTTAAAATTTCATTTTCCTCCACCTTTCTTTAGAGGTTGTATCTTCTCATAATTCTTATTATCCTGAATAGACTACCCACAATTGCTCCTTAGTTGTTGTGCCCAAACCTGGACAAAATATCCCTGCATCACAGGACTAAGTATTTTTATATAACTTTCAGATTTGGGGCAATATCATGTATTATTATTATTATTATTATTATTATTATTATTATTATTATTTACTTCTGATTACTTTTCAACTTCTAACCATAGAAACCTTACTATTTGAAATGTTATATAGTTCTGTATAGCCTGTACTTAAAATATGACTTCTCCTAAATTCTTTTTTCTATTTACATTTACTGAATCAAACACTATTTTATTCCTAATGTATTCTCATATCAGAACAATTAGAATTCTTATCTGTTTATTTAATGTTGCATATTCAACTACAAACAGGTTTGTGTCATTTGAAAATTGAATAAGCATTGTTCCTATTTTCTCATCCAAATCAATATTGTGAATATTAAGTAACACTAGGCATAGAACAGACCCTGCAGAATCCTTCCAATACATTCATCTAAACTGACAGTGAAACACTGATAACTATTCTTTGAGAATGACTTTCCAATCAAGGTTATACACTGACTATACAATCAAGGTTATGTATAGCCTGCTAACAGAGCTGATAACAAGTAAATATTCAAAAAGAGGATAAAAGCCTAGAATAGACCTCATGTGACTTAGAATGTATTGTAAACTCATAATCACATGCAACTTGACAGCACTGTTATATATATGTTAAGAAAACAAGAACAGAGAATATTTCTTATTCAAAACACTAGTCACTCTTACAGCATGAAAAATGGTTTTGCTACACTCTCTTATTAGCAACACCATGCATTATACAACAGCACTGCTTGTTCAAACTGTTTTTCTGATAAGAAACACTGCATTTCAGAAAGCAACCTCTATTTTAATATTTAATACCTCAGCATATCTAGATCTCTGAAAGTAGCAAGCTATTTAGGCAAGTAGAGCACTTCGTGTAATGTTAAAAGCATTTCTGGCATTTTATGTTATCTGCTTTTTAATGACTGTATTTTCCTAACATTAAAAATGAATTAATATCCCTTTCCTTAAGTAGTCGGCTGAAAGCTGAAAGAGTAAATCTGACAGGGTTACTCATACCTAGAATATATTGTAGAGACCTGCATATCAGTTTGTTTTTCATGCTTTTGAAAAGTAATGGTTTTGCTTCAAAACCAGTATCTCCAAAGCTTATCACAGTTAGGCCTGGGCACCAAGGAGGTTTTTCATACATTTGTTACCTTCAAATTTCTTTAAACTGGATGGTCAAACACTAAGTCACCATGGGCTTTACTAACATCTAAATCAAGTGACTAGGGAGCCATACCAATTCCTCAAAATTACATATGATCTAAAATTTACATAATGAACCCTCAGAGCTTTTTGGTGAAGTCAGAAGAAGGCTGGCAACAATAAAACAAAAACCAACCTGTTTTTAATTTGCCTTTTTTATTTTTTTTTTCAATTGTTTTTTTTTATCTCCAACTTAAGCTACTTCGTTATTCATGCTTCCATCAATATAAAATATGTATTTATGTATGTATACTTAGGCAATTTAGTTTTTTTCTAAGACTTTTGTCTGTCCTTAGTAAGAATTACGTGTTTTATTGTTTATAAAACAGAGACAAAAAAGACAGTTAATTGTATCTCTGAGGTAAAACTGGAATTCTAGGATTATAATATAACACTGTGCACTGCATTTCTGTGATTTCTCATTTTTGGTGTTTCTATTTATTTATTTACATTTTCATATTTACTTCAGATTATATATTGTGTTCTGAAAATTACCTCTTCATTCCAACCTGTGATTGGTCCTATATTTTATCAGACTTTTTCTCTTTTTAAGCCCTCTAATAAGAAATAAAAGATAAATTTAAGATATATCTGAAAGACCTAATTTAACAACATTTTGTTACACAAAAGAAAGTCAAAATTTCTCCAACAAGATATAACTATAAATAGTTCTGAGTAAATAAGTAAATAAATAGATAATTCTATCAGAACCAAACCAATAAAAAGAAGGAATATTCTGTGAGACAGTTTGCATATTGAGAAGCTTTTATTTTATTTTATTTTATTTTATTTTATTTTATTTTATTTTATTTATTTATTTATTCTCACACTTCGTTACTGTCTTTTAAAATTTCTTAGAGATAAAGATAGTGCTTTGGCACAAAAGCTGCCATAAAGATCCATGTGACCTAATCCCATTCTAAACATTAATTCTTCCACCATGTAGACATCATAGTTGTAGAATAACAATGAACTACGGGTAATGTTAGAAAGACACATACAAGTATTTTTTCATTAACATTACACTATATACTACAACTTCTGTCAACATTTAATGGGAAATTAATGCTTTATCGAGAGTGGCATTTTAACCATTCCCTAAATTAACAATAAAACAAATTAGATGTAGTGGCAACAAAATCATGCAAAATAATTTCAAAACCCAACATCAAAGACTTTAATGAATAGCTAAGAATTCGAACACATATCTGCTTGACCTTTGCTCTTTTGAGATAAATATACGTCTTGAGATAAATATACATCTTCAATATAGAAAAAGAAGCAATAAAACACTCTTCCTTGACCTTGCTGTGCAATGCTCTAATAGCTGCATTAGCAGTTAAGAATTAAGCCAAAAAACTGTCCTAATATTCTCTAATCCACGTGATTCAGGTTTCTACAACCTGCTTGTTACCCTAGACCCAGAGATTCTATGCTATTCTGCTCATCGGGAAATAGAAATGGTACCTCCTTAGAAAGTATGCATGAAAGTAACTGCTTTTGTATAACTGCAAATAAAGTTTCACTTTGATCTACTTTCACATTTTAAGCTCACTGTGTAAACCCAAAAATGGTCAAACTAGTACTATGTAACTTGAATGGCAAGATTAGCTATAGCACCTATTCTAGGCATGCCGCGTGAATGCGTTTTGCAGGTGTGTTGTAGGCACCTTGAAAATGTTATCCTCCATTATGCTGAATAAAAGTTTGATGCTAGTGGTTATTATATATTGATTTCCTTTTAGAAGCAACAGTTCCTTCACCCACATTGTATATTAGTCTCATGCATTTTGACATTTGCAATGCAATATCTTAAAATAAGTTGAATAGGCCATTTGTCCTATCCACTGGAATTACCCTGTGGAAGCAATGGTAAATATGTGAAAGATATTTCAAAAATTTAATTAAAATCATCTACATTGACTTCTAAGAAAAAAGCTGCTGTTTGCAGACTACCAAACAGTGCTCTACCATCTTGACCTATTAGGCTACACAAACTTTCCCATAAGGGAAAGCAACCACTTTTCATCCTAGTAGTACCGCTATAATTAGCCCCCTACTGAGCTGTCCTTAGCCGAGGGCTCAATTAAGAAATTATATCTGAAGAACAGCATTTCATTAGGATAAACTATAAATTCATTATATACTGTGTCTACTTCAAACTAGTTTTTATGAGTCATTTAACGAGACAATAACTGTACATGACACAGGATATTTGAAATCCCTAATAAGATGTTTGTGCTGTTATGTGTCATCTATATGCCTTGGCTTTGTATTCAAAACACAGACAGTTAGGAAAAAAAGAAAAAAGAGAAAAAAAAAATAAAAAAAGGAAAGTTATTAAGGGTCTAAGGGTCACTGGAGTACCTGAAATTCTAATTATTTTATCAATAAGTTTAATATAAATCATGGACAGTAGTACTTCAGTGAATCACATAAAAATTAAAAAAGAGTGACTAAGATTTGCTTTAAAAAAATAAGAAAATAATAATAATAAAAATAAAAAGGGACACTCTCTACCTGTGAAAGTTTTGTTACCAAATTCCTCAGGGATTTAAATCAGCATTAATTACAAGCAGATCTTAAGTGATTCAGAAAACTGTTAGGGCTTAGTTCTGCATCTCAGAAAATGTGAATAATACTGTGAAATATTAGAGCAATTTCTGAGGCAACATACGTGGTCTTGTATCAATACATTTTTCACAAAAAGGCCAAATCTGCTTCACTATAGTCTTGAATAACTCACCTTTCCTCCTTGTGTCCCCTTCCATTCTGAAGTGGAAACCTATGTATGTCTTTACATTTCCCTTCCTTAATTCTATACCTCAGTCCCAGCTTGAAGCTGAGTGTAAGGAAAACAGTTCTCTTCAGGGGCACAGGTGGTTACCTTGTCCATTATTCAGCCAACAACAGGCAGGGGATTTTATGATAGCACAACCAGGAGTACAAGAGGCAGTCCATGAGGACCTATACCACTTTGCTTCTCCTTACTGGTAGCACTCCCAACCACTACATCCCTCTAAGAATGATGTTGCCTTGTCTGAACCTTTCAGTAGAGTGAAAGGGGACATTTCTCACTGTGGTAGGTGGTTTTCATGCCTGGAATTCTGTTTTCAAGTTGCTGCATTTCAGTGGCCTCTGTGTGAGAGAGAAAAGTTTCTCAGACAGGCTTGGCAGTTATGTTTTGAACATTTGTGTTGTTCCTGCCATACAATGATAACAGTACAAGCAGATGGCAGGCCCGGTATTGGTGGATTTATGCAAATTTATGCAAGTCCAAACTTAAAAATACAGTCTGAGGGTTAGGAAGGTCTTGCTGTCAGGAAAACAAAGTTCCTGCCAAGAAGAATGAAGCTCTGTAGAAAACTTAGGGCATTTGAAGCAGGCAGGCAAAAACTTCAGAAAATGAAACCTAAAGGAGAATTAAGGAGAATTAAGGAGATTTTTTCCTCCCTGCAGTGGCAGTTTTGCCAAAATGGTGTTAAAAGTATTATGTAGTAGCCACCATGCCCATAAGTATGTTCCACCCAGCAGTATCTGGAGGCAAAGAGATCTGAATAGCACAGAAAGGCCTGATGGACCCACCACACAAGAATGTCTCAGGACAGGATTAATTTGCTAACACCCATTTAGCCAGAATCTTCTTGAATATTTGATGAAGAAGTTTCTGTTCAACCATAAAATTTTGTTTTGTCTTGCATGGTGAACAAATGTTAGAAGAAGTGGCTTTGCTTTTATGTAATATCAGTTGAGCTTTCATCCATACTGGAGACACAGAAAACAACTCAAACAGTGTTTGGATACTCTTCCTTCAGATTTCAGTGAATACAGCAGCAAACTGAAGGGAGCAATCAAACTGTGGCCAAGTTTGTCTTCAGCTTTACTGTTTTCCACTTGATTCCCTATGCCCTGAGAAGCCCAAGGTAAAAACACATTTACATGGCTTCTTTGTCCATCACTACTGCTGTATGCTCTTCCTAAAAACCTTCATTTGGTTATCCTGAAAGTGCAAGGTTGGCACCATGCTTTTTGTTTCCTTCCCACTGTGATCCAATGGAGAGCAAATGTAGTGGCCATCCGTGATCACCTTACTGCTTGTGACGGCTCTGCTCTCACCCCAGCTAGGAGACTCAGAGAAGCTTTACATATGTAGATGATTGATTTCTTGTTTATGTGATATATTACTGTTATTCAGGAAACAACCAAGGACACTGAATCTGAAAGTAACTATAATTCTACTGTTCAAGTGCCATAACTTTATACTGTGTAGCTACCTTTAAAAATATGATTGGGTATTATGTTTCTGTGTTATTTTCTTGCTGGAACACAATAAATTCTTGTCAAGTCTGCTAAAACTGGAGGATTTTTATTCAGCTAAAGTTTAAATCAGTCTGACTTATGCAAAATTTAGAGGGATAAAAAAGGTGCCCTTTGCCATATCTCACTGATACTTTGTATACCTTGAGATCAATGTGCTTTCCAATATTCATTGTGATGGGCTTTATTCTAAATTCCCTGGTGCAGCAGACAGTGGAAAATAGGAACAGTACTGCTCCATGGAGATTCAGCTTGGAAAAAAAAGGCTTGGAGAAGATTTTCCCATTACCATTTTAGGATGCACAGTTGGGGTCATTTTTGGTTCTATGGTCAGGCCTTAGCCTTAAGACCCTTTACCACTAACCTTTACCTTGGTTGATTATGCGGCCTGTCATTTGGCACCTTCCTGTTGCTTTCTTGGCTTCATACTTAATGGTCTTTTATTGGTGGCAAAGTCCCATCATGCCTTCAAATTGTTAAATCCACATCTGATATCTAGTGGGGGAAGGAGATCCAGACCAAATGGGTAACTGTAATTTTACTGAGGAATTCCATGCCTCCAAATTACTCCTGAATCACACTGTGAGAAGTGTGCACAGGTTGCACCTGAACTCTGAATTAACTGGGTAAGGAACAATCTGTCATTGAGCTACGTGATGAAATAGTATTGAGTAACAAACTGGATTGCAAGTAAAAATAGAAGGTGTGCTTTTACTAGAAACATTTATTTTATTTCATCTGGCAACCCCACTCACTGCCTTTCTTTAAAAAAAAAATATAAAAAAAAATACAGAATCATTATTCTCTGTCTGCTTTCTCTATGATTTACAATTTCTGAAGGATTTTTCCAAGGATGATGAGGGACAAGATCCTTGTTAAAGAACACTTTGAATCTCATCCAACAAAGATGACAATAAATCTTCAAACCACTTCTGACCATATGTCACAACTCCTGAAGGCAAATGAATGCTTTTACAGCTTTTAAATAATCTTAGCGAATAACAGCTGTTAAGACACTTCTCCTCCTCCCCACTCTTTCCTTTCTCACAAACACAAGGGGAAGGTTGTGCTCATTCACCCTGCATCCAGCATCACACATCATGACCTGAATGACTGTAAATTAAACATTAAAAACAACATGAAAGTTCTACTTAATGTATGCACATTAAGAAACCTGTTATCCACACAGGTCATGTAGCCTTCTAAGTAAATTGCCTTACATTCTTAAACTATACTACTGTTCAAGTGCAAATTGTATTTACTATGGGGTTTCTAGTGCTAAATCAGCTCCAGACACAGAAAAATAAATAATTCTGTTAACTTCTGTATAGAATACGTGCAATAGCTGAATTCTATCAATCAGCCATTTAAGTATTGCAAATACATAAAGTATTTCCTACACTTAATATTATGATTTTTGTATCTGTTTTCTCCTTTGAAAGGCTCAGTTTAGTGCACCAGAAGGTAATATAGAATATGAAAGACATACCATTAAGAAAATGGCATGCTCGCTTAAAACTACAATGGAATGTGTGTCTCTCCACAAATAATCTTGTGAGTTACGCAGAACTGTCTAACAAACCTGGAAGAGGACAGTACTGAAAGGGAATGCATTTATACTTAGTTTTATGTATCAGATAAGAGCAAACATTATGGGCTACATTTAAAAAATATTTGTAGTGGAAAACAATACATAGAAGTGCCTCAGACAAGACTGGTCAGTCTTTATTTACTGGAAATGGATGATTTCTAGAAGCTGAAGACTTCACCGCTAGTGAAATGCTATGTTTACTGGATTCTACTTATCTAGGTATTACACATGGAATCCAAATACAGAGAATATTCTGTGTTCAAATATACCATTTAGTTCTTGATATTTCTTGCAGAATTCTGAGTCTACAAATCAGTTAGTGAATTTCAAACACACACACACTTTTCCTTAATATGAGTAATAATACATGCGATAGACAGGAGTAAGGAATCTGATTATAATGTTCTAAATATTCCTCATTACATTTATCTGTTAAACACTAACAACAATGACAACAAAACAGGGCATTTGCTGTATTTTGAAAATCTTCCTTGGCATCCAGGGCTATGTTTATTATAATCTAACAACTATCTACAATTTACTGTAATGAATGGATGCACAAGTCACTGTGTTTCAATATGTGCTGTACATTTAGGAGCCAAAGTTCCATGGGCAAGAAACAGAAGAGAACTTCATCTCCTGAGCTGTGCTCAGATGTTTACAATACTTTTTAGCACAAATATACTTTTAAAAGTCTAGCCCCTCATTTTTTGAAAGTTTTACTTTCACAAGCTTGATGTCAGTCTGGCTGGGAGCATGGAGCTTGTAGCCATTTATACCCACCTGTAGCTATTCATTCCCACCTCTTCTGCCCTTGGAGCAGAAAAGAGTGTCTAGTAGTAAGGCGTTTGTTGACTACTTGACTCTGCCAACCTAACAGACAGACAAACAAACAAAAAAGCAGAAGATGGATGGCATCTGGAATCTATTTGGGCACTGGGATGAACAACTTGGAATTTCCTCAATGGCACAACAATTATTTTATACTTTACATTTGAGGCAATGAGTTGATTTCTACATTTCCCCCCTCCCTCCCCACACACACCCCAAGAAACAGAAGCAAAGAAACAGTTGAAGAATGCAGTGGTGGCTCTCACTTTAAGTGAAATATCTGCATTTAACATTCCCCTCAGTCTATGCCTAAAACTTTTCCTTTCCAAGCAAATGCCCTCATGTCTTGTGTAATTTAGAAAACATTGTCTGTGGTGAGTGAACAAACAAGAATATGTAGGTTCCTGAGGTCCATCTCAGTATTACTAAGTGAAAATAATAGTTAAGCACCACCACCACCACCTTCCTCTCCTTCCCTCCACCCCCTCCCAAATTATAAATGATTCTACTTACAAATTTATAAATCCATTCTATACAGACATAGACATATCTTCCTGCAAACTATACTCACAACTAAACTTGTTGTCTGGAAAATGAGGTGTCTTCACTTTCAGGACATAATGAAATGCATGGCATAGGACGTTTGCTGAAAAAATAAGCGGAAGATGGTATGCATATGCATATGTATTTGCTATGACAAATGAAAGAAATGACATACGCACATGCTTTCAAATCCAGCCAAGTTTCTCTGAGCTGTTTTATACTTCCCATTAATTATATAGGAGAAATGGGAAGAACTTGAAGCAGTCTTTAAGGAGAGAGGCAAATAAATAATTGAATACTGCATTGCTTCAGATAGCTTTCACATTCTTTAGCCCCAAGATATCTCTTTCAAGCTTCAGGGAATTAATAAATTAGACCACTGATCCATCTATTATACCTGCTTCAGGGTACCACAAAAAAAAAAAAAAAAAAAAAAAAAAAAAAAAAAAAAAAAAAAAAAAAACACTGGAAATAGTTAATCTTGCAATTTATTCTCCTCTACTATTGCTTAACATCTTCTCAACTACAGAAAGAGAAGAGAAAAGAGAAGAGAAGAGAAGAGAAGAGAAGAGAAGAGAAGAGAAGAGAAGAGAAGAGAAGAGAAGAGAAGAGAAGAGAAGAGAAGAGAAGAGAAGAGAAGAGAGGAGTCCATTAAAAGTCCATTAAAAAATGGATTTTAAAGTGGATCTATTTATTTATTAATTTAGTAGAATATGTGAAAACACAAACATTTATTTCCAAATATTCATAGAAAACATCTATACCTCTTCCAAAGGTATTTTTTCTTAAATGTTCATGTATGTTCTTTTAGGAAATGCTTGTTTTTAATATCAGATATGTTAATTTTTGGAGTTATGATAAATCACAAAGAATTATAGGAAAAAATATGAAAAATGATAAGGTAATATATTCATGAATTAATATAAGAAATGACAGTTCAATCTACATTTAGCCAAAATTCATGACCTGTGTTATTTCTAAATTGAGCTTGCATTCATGTGTGACTTGAGAGCAGGCATTCCTGTTTTTGTAAGGGGAGGCAGGTTAAGGAATAGTAGATGGGAGTGTCTGCTATTTTTTTTTGGCATTCATTTATTTCTGATTAATGCTTTAATTTAGTATAGACAATCCTCTCAATAAGACAGTAGAATCTCAAAACTGGCACCTTCTCCACCTCCATTTTTAACAATCTTCACAACCAACAGTTGTCTTCCTGAGAATTTTCTTCAAAATCTCCTGTTGAAAATTCATGTCCATGGCTTCACATGTACTTTGTAACATACATTCTGGTTAAAATATTTATGCTGATATTGCATTGACCTCTCTCTCTGTCTCTCTCTCTGTCTCTCTCTCTCTCTGTCTCTCTCTCTCTCTATATATATATATTTATTTTTTTTCTTCCTACCAATGAAAACACTGTAAAGGAGTTGTTACTATCCCTTTCCTCCCTCATGATAAAGAACACCAGAAATGCTGCAGTACAATATGGAAGAAGATTTAAACATCATCATTAAGCTTTCAAACTGTCTAGCTCCAGATTTAGCTGGTTTCTTTCTGCTGATGTCATTTAATTATAAATGCTGGAGCTTTCAGCAGCATAGAATGTTTGGTTATGAGTGATTAAGTGTGTATAAAGTTTTTACCAGCACATTAATCATCAAGTATAGAAAAAAGCATGACACAGGTTAAAAATTCACTGCTTCACTGCCCATGGGAAGTGTAAAGTTTTAACAGACAGTCAAAGAGTACTTACCTTTAGTACAGGCCAAGTGCTGTGTAAGATTTCTTGAATTTGCATTCCCCTAAACAGTATTTTTCTTTTGTTAATGAGAGTAAATGTCTTTTAACAGTATGAATGGCGGGACAGCAGGAACAACCATAATGGCAAAATCAGATTAGGAGTTTTAATTAGTATTTATATAATGCTTATTCCTGGAATCTAAACCAGACACCTAAGAACAGACTATTTCATGTTGAGGTTAAGGGATACAGGTACCTCGATACATCTAGTTATTTACCTGCCAATCTCTTCCCAAACTGCCCACTTTCACTATTAAGTGATCCAGAAGAAATGGGTTTATGTTGCAGAGTAGCAGCACAGAAATTCCACAAAGCCAGACTCCACTGTGGTACTTTTTCTAAGTTTACACTTAGTAAAGGTCTGTCTTCTTTCCATTTTCAAGTATGTCCAACTGCAAGCACCATTCTGACTTGGAGTCTTCTAGTGAGCTTGCTAATACTTTCACACTAAAGACCTTTCCTAAATGTCACTTGTGTATGAGTACAGAAGTCCCTTTCTTGGCTTCTGTGGCATTAGCCTGCAGATTGGGCCAAGTTATATCCATGTATCAAGACTGAAAATAGCTTGTAAAGCTAGGCAACTGCAAAAGTATCTCCAGCTGTGCAGCTTCTGTATTCAATCCTTCTTTCTCCCCTAACTGAGTGAGGATTTTTTGATGTACCTAAACATTTCCCCTAACTCAGACAGGCTAAGATAAAAAGCCCTGAAAGGCAAATACAAAACAGAGAACATTTGCTAATGTTTATAGTAAACTATACTTAAACTAGATGTGTGAACATGAAATCTAAAATATTTCTCTGTATATGTAGCTCCTCGAGACACCCTGAGGAATGCTGCTGTCCTGCATTCATGTTGCATATCTTTAATGCAAATCTGTTACTGACAAAACATACTGTTATTATAGACTACTTATCTGGCTGCATTTGGCATTTATGCACACATACAATTCTTCCAAATTCCCAAATTTAATTACCTCTTTGACTTAGTCAGGAGATGATTTAGACAGCCTTCCCACTCAAAGAAAATTTGTCCTGCTGCTGCTGTAGAGATGCAAGCACTGATGTGGCAGAACAGTGTTTTCTCCTGTACTTGAATGACCGACTACAATCTCTCTGGTTTATGAATAATTCCTTTTTGAGTCTGTATAAAAATTTCAGAGTGGAAATTTCAGTGACTCTATTTACATTTATAAAAATAGATACATATGTATCGTAACCTGGAGATTATCGCATATACTTGGTATTAATATGAAAATTGGATTAATGTATTTAGCTCATTATGTGACCTCATAGACAAATATAAAACACTTTCATAAACCCAGCTGAGATGTTTTGGAGTGACTGTCCCCTATACTTGCCTTTGGTAGCTACTGCAGTAACTTGTAAACTGGGAAGTCTAGTAATGCCACCATCTAGTTAGGCAAGAAGCACCAAGATAGCTGCAGGAATTTGAAAGAAATTATGAACTGCAGAAATACAGATAGCAGTTTTGCAATGTGCAAGCCTCAAATGCAGTGGGAAGCTTATTTTAGCATTTAGAAATTAAAGAAGATATTGATAAGAGGCCATGTAGATTTTAAGTGGTTTTTATTTTTTTTTATTTATTTATTTATTTATTTATTTATTTATTGGTGTGGTGGTTTTATTCCTTATCCAAAATAGTAAAGTAATAATGATCCTTCAAGTAACATCAAAATCCACTGAAGGTTAATAATCAGGAGAAATATTAAGGATATTTTAATACAGTATATGAATGATTAGTATATGATATGATGTATTTAATACAGCATATGAATGAAGCTTGTTTTTTAACCTGTTTGTAACTTCGCTATTGAAGATAGAAAAACTACATTTCAAGATTTCTATTTCTCCCACTCTCTCCCTCTCTTTTTCTTCATGCGGGAAAACCAAATGAGCAAGTACAAAAATGGTCAACTGTAACTATGATTTGCACCATCTCTTTTTTTGCAAACTTTAAGCTTTTTCCTAAAACAGCATATGAAGTCTGTACAGTCGATCTCCAGAAACGTATTAACAGAAAACATGGAAACTCAAGCAAACAACTACAATAATGTCATGTATTCTTACACAAACTGATTGAAGATTTATGAATAAGAAATTAATCATATGCTGTATTAAAATATCTTTAATATTTCTCCTGATTATTAACCCGCAATGGATTTTGATGTTACTCTAAGGATCATTATTACTTTGCTGTTTTGGATAAAAACACTTATCTGCAAGAAGATATGCTAAAGCATAACTATTAAGCAATTACATTACAAATAACTTTTGTGTTCCTCCCAAGTAATCATCTGATGAATAATATAATATAAGAAATTTTACAGTCACATGAAATAAATATGGTATGCGTAATGAATTTGCATATTAAGGCTACCCAGCAGAAACCACTAACTGTTTTCTAACATTAACATAAAAATAAAACCCAACTGAGATTTCTTTCAGCCTCTCCCTGCAGGACCAGCTACACCTCCTTTAAAGTGAACTTTCAGGATAAAAAAGCAATAACATGATGAATATTCTAAAAGGTCAACATTAATTAACTGCATTAATGTATTTTACCTAGAAACAGCTGTTTGAGGACATTGCTTTCTTTCACATGTATACCAGAAAAAGTTCCTTCAAGAATGTTTCCATGAGAAGGCACTTGAAGGAAAATGGTTAGATAACGAGACTTTGTGAACACTTCTATCCTCTTGGTGGGTGTGTGCATACTTTTCAGTGTTTATGTATACATATACACACAAACTTTTTATGACAAGTTTGCTCAGATCATTAGTTCAGCAATTTCAAAGTGTGAAAAAGGAAACAAATCATATCCCATATATATCTCATGTATACATACATATCCCATATATAAAGCGCCACTGAAGAAAATCAAACATCTACCCAGATGATGTGAAATTAGCTCCTGTGTTGGTTGAACTCTAACTTGCAAATTTCATCTAAAATCCTTGCATGGATTCAGCTACAAAGAAGTTGTTACTACAAATGATTCATCACAATGTTACCTTCTCTCCTAAAAAAATGGGACTTTCCAACTCAAAATAATCCACCTGTTTGTGAGCGACAAAGTAAATCTGTTCCTGGGCTTATATCTATGTTTACATCATGGGTTATCTTTAAATCATCAAGCAGTGCACCACAATTGCAGGGATCTGTGGAACAAAGAACTTTCTGCTTAGTTTGATGGATTATTTTTTTTTTCTCTACAGATTCCTTCTAGTTCATTTTCGTGGTGCACAAGGGATTTACAGAAGCACATCTGCTTTAGTTTCATCCCAAAGTTCTTCACTTTCTGCACTCCAGCACTGTTTCCATGATAGTAATGAAAACATTGAAAGGTGGCATTATGATAATATCTCCTTTAAAAACATGCTGCTCAACCTAAATAAAGTGTTAATGTAGATGTTCTTACTGTGAAGACATTACATACAGTCATTCTTCAACTTGACCTATCTCTCACCCCCTTAAAAGATGCAAGATATGAACATTTCTCCTGAAAAGTATTAAACATCTCCATCCATGCACATTTCACAACTCATTCCAAAATGCACTATTGCCCCAAAATGAAGGAAGAAATCGTCTGAAATAGCTTCAAAAGTCTAATTGTCATTCTTCTGCAGAATACACCATGTTTTGGCTTAGGAAAACATTTTGAATAATGATTCTCATTTGCAACACTAAGGTCTCACTTTCTCATCTGTACTGATACCACTGCTGTGGGTTTGTTAGGAATTTTATACTAATTAATGTCTTCCTTAGATCCACCCACTAATATCTGTAGTCAGATATTACTTTATCACTATAGCTTTCTTTAAAATAATCAAATCAAATCAAATCAGTCTAGTTGACTGTATCCAAAACTCAATAATGTGAATTTTAAATGTTTAAAAAGAAAACTGTTCTTTTAATGGTCCAACTTTTTAAAGAATTTACCAGTTGCCAGGTGTTCTTCTGGTTCTAGAGACAGAAGCCAAGTTTCACCTGTGTTGTAACTATAAACTCTTGTTGTGAGACCTTCAAAGACTTCAAAATTTTTCAAAATTATCTTGAATGTAAGGAGCATTTAACTTGCATTTGCAAATAGTTATATTTACAGTAGCCTTTAGTTTTCTAACACGAGTACTGTCTTAGTTGAAAAACCTTTTCCTCACTTTCTGTCCTAAGGGCAACTAGAGCTGTTACAACCCTGGAAATAATGGTAGTTCAGGGGTTCATGCTGAAGCTTATCATGTTGGACATCTGGAGGCTGACTTTTACTTTCCTAGCATTTGCAAGTAACAAGCCTGTTTAATGGGTGTTTTTGGAGAAGAAAAACAGCAGGCAAACTGTTGATATTAATTCTTGCTCTACCATGGGAATATGTTCTAAGAGAGAATGCAATCTCTTCTGCAACCCAATCTGTATTACGATTATGCTTAGGAAGCCAGTGCAGAAAGGCAGATCTAAAAATTCTGTTTACAGTTTGGGAGAAATGAACCATTATTTCCAATCAAAATTCCAAATAGTTTTTCCTGGAATATTTTTTTTATTTTGTCTCCCCAGATGTAAATTTTTTATACTTCAATTCTTTTGTGGTAGTAAATACTGTGCCCTCCCCCCAAAAAAAAAAAAAATAAATAAATACACACACACACACGGAAAAGGAAACATTGCTCCAGTTCATTTAGAGACCAAATGTGCTTTCTCTATAGATGATCATGATGGGGAGTTTCATATTTTTCAGCCAACTACTTAACAAAACAATCATCATCTTATTTAGCTCATATATAATATTTATTACTGTATTTCAGGCTGACTAATCAGTAAAGCCTTCATTCCATAAAAACTGAAAGAACTATTAAAATGATATGAAGAGGATAGACATGACATAAAAGAAAGACCTAAAAATATGTGTTGTTTTTTGTTTGTTTGTTTGTTTGTTTGTTTTTTCCCCTTTGAATAGTATATAGGACTCTGCATTCTTTAATAAGACAGAACATAAATCACTTGTTATAAAGCTTTTCTTTATTAGGTAATAAATATCCTGGTTTCAGCTGGGATAGAGTTAATTTTCTTCCTGGTAGCTGTTTTACTGCTGTGTTTTGGAGATGCTGTGTTTTAAGGGTAATGCTGATAACACACACGATTGTATTGTTGCTGAGCAGCGCTTACACTGAGTGAAGGATTTTTCAGCCTCTCATACTGCACTGATGGTTCAAGAGATGATTCAGAAGCTACTGCCTAAAAACTTTCCACTTGATTTCAGAGTGCAAATGCCAAAGCTAGCTCATTTTTGTGAGCTGATAGTACCTTAAACATTTTTCCTCTTGTGTTTATTGAACAGCTTATCTCATTTGAGATCTCTTCATCTGCATGCAATTGTATGGCATTTACAGTGATTGCATTTTTTTCCCCCATTTATTTATTTCCCAGTTAAATTATAACTCAAGGAATTTTTTGATATCTGTAACTTTCATGCTGTCATGTGAGGACATTTGTACACATAGCATGCATGCACAGCTCTTCTTTGATCTCCTTCTGGGTGTACATGATAGTCTTCAGTACTGGAAGCCAGTTCAGTGACTTACTTCTGTGGCCGAGTGAAAGAATACTATAAAGCTTCCCAACTTCCATAGAAGGATGCAGACATTAGGAAGTGGAATCTAATACAAAATGGTTACCTGAAGTTATAAATGAGACCCACAGAGTGAGAACGTCAGATTTGTGCTTCTGGATAAGAAGTTTAAACTTGAGGGGAAAAAATAAAAAATAAAAATTAACTTGATGGTGTTCTGATTGTTTTAAGTTTCACACACCACAAACTACCACTCCCATAGTCAGTCTTTGCTCAGAGCAGCTCAGAACAGTACTAATGGTAGAGCAGATGTAGTTCTGTACATATCAGTTCAAAGCAGTACTATTTATTAATCTTTCAAGTTAAAAAGTATTAAAAAAGAAAGAAAGAAAAAAAAAAATGTAGAAAATACTATATGTCCTGAGAGTGCAGTGGTCAGGTTCCTAGGCTTCTTTTATTATGAAGATGAAAAAGGCCACAGAAATCTTAACAATGCTGCAATTCTGCTGTTCATGTTCTCTGGCATTTTTGTACAGGAAACCCAACTGAGTTTTTAAAACAAACCACTGAAGCACAATATCAACTGCAAAAATGATTAAAATAGATATATTTTTTTTAATAGATTTAGTGATGTTTTTACTTTTGTACTGTTTAAGACTGATTTGGTTCTTATATTTACTCATCTTTTGTCATAAAGCATTTTCTTAAACCTATCTATGAAATAATATGTCCTGTTTCTTTTCATAACATCTTCTACAATGAGTGTAATGTCTGTATTTCTGGTAAATCACAGATTTTCTAGGAATATTATTACAGAATGATTGATTTGCTTTCATTGCCATTCCATTTGAATTACATTAAAATCTCCTTCTTTTAAATGCTGAGTGCAATAGACAAAATAATCATGATCTTTAACCTAAACGAAAAATCTTGAATGTGCATGAAACCTTGAAAATATGCTGAATACATTCAGATAAAACATCAAGAAGAAAACAAAACAAATCTCTAAGATAAAAATAAATAAAAGAAACTCTATGCTTCAAATTTCCTTGGGTGATAAAGCTGAAGACATGTAGCGTTTGACTGTTTTTTCCTCCTCTGATGTGTTCAACAGGGTTTTAGTTTTGCCACCAACAGTAAATAACACTTCATAATATCTATTAGTGTGGCAGTGATCTATTAATTCATTTAGAATCTGTCTTTCTCCTGAAAGAAAGGAAGACTCAGTGACTTGTTGTAAATACTGGGTATATTGAAGTCAGAGAGAATTTTATGTTGGCCTTTACAAATGTGAACTCCAGCTCATATTTATTTTGGCAAAGAAAAGATACAGTGTCACAAGTGACAACTTTGAGAAGAAAAAAAGAAAAATATTTAATGAATAAATACTTATCAGAGTTTATAGGCTATATAATCTCTAATTTTGTCTTCATAAATCTCTAAGTCTAATTTTGACACAGAAAATCTATAAATTTGGAAGTCTCTACTGGAATATCCAGCAAACTGAAAAACAGAAAGTAGTGTACTATCCTTAAGCGTGCTACAGGCGGTTTAACACTTGATATCTCCTCATGAATTTTTATAAAGAAAAAGTATATCTGAGGTACAGTGAATGAGATTTGCTGCTTTATTATTACTAGGCCATATTTACATGCCCTCCAGACACAAAATATTTACCTCTTCCCGATAAGTCACCTCAACTATAATCAAGAAAGTGGCTGTATTTGTCCAGTTGTGACATTCTACTCCTCTGGCAATATGAGGATGTCTTGATAGACAGTGGTAATTTATGACACTATTTGTATCTGTCATTTCTAGAAGCTATCTAATTATGCCTTTAGAGTAAAGTCTCACGAGTGATCAGTTCAAGAACTTTGCCAGGCTCGAGAAAGTAGACAAATTACCTCAATATGATGCTAGTGAAAGACATTAAGAATGCCTCTCCAAGTTGAGATGTAGATCCAAGTATCTTAATTATCCTGGAATATTCAGGACAGTCTAAAGGCCTGAGACATCACAAAAGATACATTAACTGCTGACATCCAGGAGATTGCCAAGTTTTTGAATCCAGCAGCTCCTATTGCCCTTAGATTTTAATTTGCCAGCAAAAGAAGACATTATAACTGCGTGCAGTTATAACTGCATTGTTAGCGGCTATGGCTATAATACTCTCTCAGGATAGTTAAATAACAGCTGTCTGCAGGCATCCATAGCATTTTCTGATACTTCACGAAAAAAGTGAAATATACCATATGCAGTCATCCTCTCAAATCTTGTGAGGTACATTTGACAACTCTTCAGGCATCTTAGAACTATTCTTCAATGAAAATCATCAGATAAAAAAAAAAAAAAAGCAAATTTATGGATGCTTACATTTTTTGCCTACTAGACTACATGCAGTTTTCATACCTTGCAGCCTCAACCTGTCATTCTGAATAATTTTATTTTACAGAATCATTCTGTGATTTTTTTCCTCACATTGTGTTCCTCTAATGGACACAGCTTAGTGTCTATTAGTATTTAGTATAAAATCAACCTGTATTACATACATATGAAAGATTTGAGACTTTATGGTTATGTAAAGACTTCACATATACAAATAGATTTAAAGTTTGAATTATTACTGGAGTTATTTATTATTTATTTTTTACTCACTGAAATAAGAAGAAATAATTCTTTTTAGAACCTTTTATTTTCCTTTAACCACATCTACGAATACAACAATTTAAATGATGGTGAGTATCCTGTTTTGATGTATACTGTGTAACTCTAGAATGCATAAAGAATTAGGCTGTTTCATCCGTTTTCCCTGATTGACAACTACTCTGTAATTATGATATGTTTTAAAATGACCTCAAATGGACCATACATCTTTCTGTCTATCTATCTGTAAACAGTTACATTACAGAATAACAGAATGGCTGAGGTTGGAAGTGACCTCTGAAGATCATCTAGTCCAACCCCCCTGTCATCTAGAGCACACTCCGCAGGATGGCATCCAGGCAGGATTTGAATATCTCCAAAGAAGGAGACTCCATAACACTTCTGAACAACCTGTTCCAGTGCTCTGTCACCCTCACAGTAAACAAAGACCCTCTCATATTCAGCCTTCCTGTGCTTGATATTAATTACTATCCAGCTCTGTGTTTTATAACTTTCGCTTTTATGTTGTCTGTACGCAACTTCATAAATGGTTTAAATTTGAAGATCCCAAACAGAGTTTTTGTAATGCATTTCTCTCATTTACTGTTGTTTCTGGGGTATATTTTCAATTACTGTTGTGAAGACAACCTAGCTGCATGGTAGGAAGGGTATGAGCATATATCATTGCCTATGAAACACTCAGTAGTATGAATTTGAAGGTTTGAATTATCTCAGATCTGATAGACATGAAAGGCTGCACATGCATACATGTATGTAGCTGACATGCACAGTATTTGTGTCAGCTACCATATTGGTGGCTGACTTTTATGTACAAAAACCAACCAACCAACCAAACAAACTGGAGGAGACTGATACACTAGGCTAATTGAGGAACAGCTCATAAAAGAGAAAAATTTTCTCATAAGAAAGTTAATGCTTTCTGTCAAATTTTAACTCATTAAGAAAGGAGTCAGCAGTGTGCTCAGGTGGCCAAGAAGGCCAACAGCATCCTGGTTTATATAAGAAGCAGTGTGGCCCGCAGGGCTAGGGAAGTGATCGTCCGCGGCTCTGTTGAGGCCACACCTCGAGTACTGTGTTCAGTTTTGGGCCCCTCGCTACAAGAAGGACATTGAGGTGCTTGAGCGAGTCCAGAGAAGGGCGACAAAGCTGGTGAGGGGCCTGGAGAACAAGTCCTATGAGGAGCAGCTGATGGAGCTGGGCTTGTTCAGCCTGGAGAAAAGGAGACTCAGGGGCGACCTTATCGCTCTCTACAGGTACCTCAAGGGAGGCTGTAGCGAGGTGGGTGTTGGTCTGTTCTCCCACGTGCCTGGTGACAGTATGAGGGGGAATGGGTTTAAGTTGCGCCAAGGGAGTTTTAGGTTGGATGTTAGGAAGAACTTCTTTACCGAAAGGGTTGTTAGGCATTGGAACAGGCTGCCCAGGGAAGTGGTGGAGTCACCATCCCTGGAGGTCTTTAAAAGACATTTCGATGTAGAGCTTAGGGATATGGTTTAGTGGAGGACTGTTAGTGTTAGGTCAGAGGTTGGACTCGATGATCTTGAGGTCTCTTCCAACCTAGAAATTCTGTGATTCTGTGATTTGCACACAGTTAACAAAAGGTTGAAAATGGAATCAAACGGAGCAGTAGAGAAATACATTCTTCAGGTTTACAGTCACAGATGTAGGTCACATTTGTGTTCAGACCTAGCCATGATAACACAGGATTAAGCAGAGATCGTTATGAAGCGTCTACCTGCTTCTTAGTCGAGTTTTACAGCCCATGCTAAGCACTTCATTGGCATGGACAAAATTAAGATGATACAACAATTTTAGAAGCGTGTGTATAGCTTTCTAAAATCCTACTTCTAACAAATATTTTAACATTGGAAATATAAAGGAATAGAAAATAAAGTTTTTCTCTAGAGATGAGAGATGGTATATTACCATCTATCTAACAGGATAGATTAAAAAAAAAAAAAAAATGTGTTAAAGAAAAGGAAAGATCGTTCTGGGGAAATAAGACTGGAATCTCTCTGCTTATGTAACTTTCAAGGAAAGATAATGAAATAAACATCCTCTGGCTGATCTGAAAACAAACAAATTAATAAAATAAATTCATATAATAGTATGCAGAATACAGAACTGTTATGGATCCTTAAGTTTTATTACACTTCTGTAGTAGTTCTAATATGTCGCTAGCCTAGAAGTGTTAAACTACATAAATAAGCAGTACACATCTCTTTATATAAATGAGTTGGAAAAAAAAAATGGAAAAAAAAAAAAAAAAGTAAAGAACATTAGTTCATTTGATTAAAACTGTGGCCAGAAGGTATTATGAACAAACACACATATGATAAGTTCTGAAACTGCTCTTGAATTTTAGGAGTTATTATAATATTTATGAAATTCATTTTATGGAAGAAAAATGTTTTTTAGAAAATTTAATACTTCACAGTCACATAATAATTCACATAACATGTATTTCTTCTATCTCTTTTCCTTGGCATTTTATCCCATGTGACCTTAGTTGGTCCCTTTCTTGATGCTCAGAAGAAATGAATCATTGTGTAAAGGTGCCAGATTTCCCTAAATACACACACACACAAAAGTCACCAGCTACAACTGGATATACTGGGTCTGTTTTCAGTGCCCTTTGCATATTTCCTTGATATTTCCATTAATGAATACAGGAATCAAAATTCCTCTAAAACCATGATGTTGAGGCTCTCTCTCTTATCTATAGCAGTCAGTAAATACTAAATACTAAATACTATTGTTCATATTTAAAACTGAAGTGTTGAAATGAAACCATCAAAAACCTTCTAAAATATTTTTAGACACAAAAATAGGCAACCTGAATGAATCCAACTATTTTCTATGTCCCATAACAAGAAAGCCCCGTAACTTTCATAGCAGTTGCATCAAAATTTCTGTAGATTAGCTGCCTGATTTTTTTTAAATTAATTTTATGAAGAATTTTATGAAGAATTTTAAGAATTTATGAAGATCGTAACTATACGATCTTTTCTCTATCTGCCTAAGTTATTACACTATGCATATTACTGTTGGAAACCAGCAATACTGTTTTTGCACTTTTTACATATATATATTAAAAAAGTATGAAATTCTATGCCTAACTAAAAAAAAAAAAAAAAGATGATAAATCTGCTTCTCATAAAGACTAATACTATGTGCATCAAATTAATGTCTTTGGTGCAATTCAGCTCTAACGTACAAACCTTAGTGCTTCACTCATCTACCTAAATATAGCTGTGTAGTGCCATTTATGACACCCAGGATTACCTGAGCCAGACAGATACATCAGAGTACAATGTGAGCACCAGCACCAGGGCACACATCTGGAAGGCAGATGTTTGCCTTGGGATTTGAAATGGCAATGGACTACTGTCTGCTTATCTGAATCACTGATCAATACACTCAGTGTGGTCTGGAGAGCTATTCAGTTTACCCTGAAGTAGACAACTCTACACAGGTAGCTACAATCTCTATCTGAATCTGATTTCTAACACAGGAAAATAAAGCGCTTGAAGAAAAAAATAGAATAATTTCTGTGGTTTATATTTTTTCAGTTTTGGTATGAACACTCTATGCTACTCACTGGTACACATTTTGTCTATGCAGTAGGCATAAATAAAAATATTCTGTCAAAATGTACATGGGTAATCATATATGTGTACTAAAGTTTGAATATGTTTGTGGTATATATCATAGATATATCAATACCATGGCTAATAATAGTAGCAGATTTTTGACATTAGTTTGAACTGTATATTGGTTTCATCTAATTAGATGTGACTTGGAAATACATCTACAATAAGACTAAAGCAATCAGGCGTACATGACATTTCATACTAATCTTTATCACTGATATCCGTTACTATTAATGGTAACTTAAGCTTTATGTGATGAACATTCCTAACACAGTTACCCTGAAAAAGACTACGATAATAAGGGAAGTATGTATCTTGCTGATACATACTTACTTAACAGCACTTATGTCACTATTAAAACCATATGACATTCCTTTTATTTCTACAGTCAGATGAAATTAGGAACCAATTTTGAGTTGTCTTTAATAATTAATCATAGCACATAGATTCCATTCTAAATATTTCAGCAAATCAAAAAAACAAAACAAAACAAAACAAAACAAAACAAAAAAACAACCAACCAACAAACAAACAAACAAAAAAAAAAACAAACAAAAAAAAAAAAAGAGAGAGAGAGAGACAGCACTTTTATGGGCAGGCAGGTTTGCATTTCCTGTGTGTCACAAAAAAAAAGTACTTAGTTCTTGATTACTGCTTGTTTTCAGTCCAGAACTAGAAGTCTAGTCTCTACTTTATCTAACAGAAGTCTGGGATAATATTTTGGCTCTAATAAAAACTGTAACAAGAAACATCTGTCAGATTTTAATGTGAAAAGATTTTCCATTCTGAAAACAAAACAAAACGAAACAAAAACAAACAAACAAACAAAAAAACACTAATATTTCTAACTTTGGCATATTGTGAAATATTTACCACAGTGTTCAAACTATTTTATACAAACACAACTATATACATATGTGCATATTTAAAATTTATTTTCTTTCTATTAGGTATTTTATGTAAGTTAAATAAGCTTGAGTTGTTAGTTTGAATAGACTGAGGAAAGTAAAAAATTAACCAATTAAAAAGAAATATTATTTTTTTATTATTGTCATAAAAAGTTCTATAAACAAAATATTTATTTGACACTGTTGCAGCATACATATTTCATTTCTTTTGACATATGAGTCATTGAGGCATATAAAATACAGAAGGAATGTATTTATAAGAGCTCATATTGCACTGGCATTTTGGTAACAATACTATAATGCAAGGAATTGTTTGTAAATAGGCTGAGGTGACATTTTTGCGTCCAGGCATTTTAATATAATTATATTTGCACAGTTGTGACATTCAGCCTTAAGAAAAGAAGACTGAGTGGGGATCTTATCAATGTTTATAAATACCTGAAGTGTGGGAGACAAAGGGGTATGGCCAACCTCTTTTCAGTGGTTTGTGGGGACAGGACAATGGGCAAAATGGCCACAAAATGGATCACAAGAAGTTCCGCACCAACATGCAAAAGAACTTCTTCACCATGATGGTGACGGAGCACTGGAACAGGCTGCCCAGGGAGGATGTAGAGTCTCCTTCTCTGAAGATATTCAAGGCCCATCTGGACATCTACCAGGGCAGCCTGCTCTAAGCAACCTGCTTTGGCAGGGGAGTTGGACCCGATGATCTTTCGAGGTCCCTTCCAATCCCTACAATTCTGTGATATCTATGAAACTAGACAGTCTAGGTTAGAACACTACTACTGTCTAGACTTCGTGCTTACATTTCATCTGGCCACTCATCTGTGATCACAAAACATGTTCCATTTAGTGTCCTACTTGTTAATTTAGATAATCATGTCTGTATGTGCAAATATACATAATTATTATATGTTTAAAAT
Source organism: Aythya fuligula (assembly GCF_009819795.1). NCBI lineage: Eukaryota > Metazoa > Chordata > Aves > Anseriformes > Anatidae > Aythya > Aythya fuligula. Next base: position 154,230,793 of record NC_045559.1, read on the forward strand.
ATCAAAAATATGTACAAATGCTGAATTTTGATATCACTTTTTTTTTTTTTTTTTAATTTTATGAATAATGTACTTGGAGAAGGTGATACACCAAACTTTATTTGTTTTACCTAGGATTTCTTACCCTGGCAGAAGTCAAAGACTGAATGTGTCACTAGCTTTTAAAGATCTACCTTGCAGGGAAACCTAGGTCAGAACCTTTAAAGAATCTTTATATTTTGTTAAGCTTCTGAGTACATTGACAAATTTACTTTCTCCATAGAGGTTGATGCTTTATTCTATTTTTGTGTTCTGAAATAAAAGACAAGCCTGTTTATGTTAGCTGGATACATTTGGAGGTATTGAACATCTAGATTTGTCTAATGGCCGTTAGAATAATGTAAAATGGAAATTGTGGTTCAGAATGTGGGTCTACATCAGAATTGCTGAAAATCTCTAACTAGATGACCCAAAACCTTGGATGACATTACCAACAGGATCCTTTGTCTTACCTAGGATGTCTTACCATGGCAGAAGTAAAAGATCAAATGTGTCACTACCTTTTAAACACCTATGTAGCAGGGAAAACCAACCAACCAAACAAAACTAAGTTTTCCACTACAAGACCTATGGACACTACAAAAGGAATTTAATGAACAATTAAGCCCTGATAATACGGAGTTACAAATCACTGCAGGTCTTTTGAACTCTCTTAGCTATACATAATAGCTAGTCTTTTGCAATCTACTTGGAATATTCACAGACATGGCTTTCATTAAACAAGTAAACAATAATGAAATTATAGAACAGATGCTTTTAATTGTTATTGTTTATAAATTTAGCCTTCCTTTTTTTAAAGTCAGTTACTTATAGAGATACTGAATCACTCCTCCTGTTAAGGATTTTATTTTATTTTACTTTTTTTTTAAATTATATTGTACATTAAGTGATTGAAGATAGGTAGAAAATGTTACAAAATAATTCTTGAATATGAAATTTGAGACCTTTTTTAATACTTTCATATTTTATAACCACCAACAGTTCCTAAATATATTCTAAGAGCAACAGTATATTATACAACTATTATGATTTAATGTTTATTTTTGTATATTCTTCAAGATCACACTTGTCTTTTTAGCTTATTAGCAGACTCTGTCTGAAGAGTTTTTATTATAACTTTTATTTCACTCCATTATGTATGGTAGTGTGCTTTTTTTCAAAAACAATCACTATCATTCAACTAGATGGCTTCTAATTTCATTATCTTGCAATTTATGTATTAAACAGACTATGTCATTTTCTCTAATTATAGCAAATTTGGTTTTAGTTGATGAGGTGTGTTCATCTGGCTTTGCAATAATTCCATTTTCAGATTAATGGTTTACGGTTATACAGATCTCTGATGCTTTTCTAATTAAAACCTTTTCAGGTAAAATACACTTCATTACACTTAGGGTAAACATGTTAATCCATTAGGATTATCTGATAGTCCAATGGTCCTGGATGACCAACAATTTGTTTGTAGTATTTTTAAGTATACAGTATTACAAATTACATTAACATAGCATGTTTAAAACACAATATTCAGTAAACTAATAGTTAAAATCTGAGCTGGTAAGGGTTATTTCTGTAGTTGTTTTAACCAAAAAATGTATACAGCTGAGCTGACAATAGGGACATTTTAAGCACTGATTCTTTCTCCCTTTCTCCCTTTCTGTCTTTATTTATTTATTTATTTAACATGGCATTATTTTCCAGTTATTTACATTAGTGGTCCATGTCCCTGTTGGAGTAGTCTTCACCCTAGGGAGTAAGAAATTAGTTGAGTTGCTACCTGACTGTCCTCCAAGAACTCAAAGCTTTTCTAATCTGCATGACTATGATGCTTTAGGGAAAATGTTTTTCTTGGGGCTCTCTGGAAATCCAAAAAATCCAACACCTATTACAACCTGATGCACTTAATAAGAGAAATGAGCATGGGAAAGAAAGGAGATTTGGGGACTGGATTTGTGTGCTGGAGATCCATCTGGCTTGTGTGTGTCTGGAGGTATAACCAGGGCTACAATGATACTTCTAGGACACCATGGGCATCAATGTATGGGGACAGTATATTATTCTGGCAGTGTAGTATTTGTCTGTAAACTTATCCAGCAAATAAGACTTTAAGTTACAGGTTTCATAGAATTGGTTGATAAGTTTTCATACTGTTCTTCTGAGGCAAAGAAAAGACAACTGGCAACTAAAGAAAAAAAGTTCTTCACCAAGGGCAGCTTATGAAGTAAGCAGCACAGAACGGCAGCTGAAGGTGTATCATGCACTACATAGTGTATTAGCAATGTAGTTCAGAAATGTAATTTTCAAGGTATCTCAAAATTTTTCTTTTAAAATTTATCTAACATTTATTAATATTAAAAAATATAACAACATGTGGGCTAGTTGAATTTTAAAAACTCATTATTAATCTATTAATAGTTTGAGCAGACAGTTCGTACTTCCTTGTCACTGCTGATCTGCTTGGTTATTGCTGACATTTCTACTGGCAACAACTGCCTGAAAAGCCACAGCACATAACTGTTCAGAATAAGCAAGGATGTGTCCACAGAATAGTTGCAACCTCATTTATTCCAGAAAAGAAAGAATCACAGTATGCAAGAAACAGGCTATTTTTCCTCTCATTAAAATATATATTGGTCTGAATAACCATTTTAACCAATTACCATTTTCTTTGTATTTTGGATTTGTTAATAACAAGTTTAAAAGAGAATAAAGGAGATAAATATCTTTAATTTTATACTTCATTTTGCCTTCAAAATACTCAGGCAAGCTGCACATTTCTCCTGTTTACTACTAATTCCTGCCACCTGGTAAGCTGAATATAGAACATTAGTAGGGGAAACATTTAAGCAATTAGAAAGACCACAGAAACTTAGGAAACAGAAATATGTTTTAAAGCACATACACATTATTTCAATAGTAAAATTTCAAGCAGATTCACTGCTCTAACCCCACAGACTCATCATAACCTAATCAACTGCATTTCCAGGTTAAAAAAGAGCTTTCATCTGAAATCATTGTTTAATCCAAGAGTGCACTGAAACCACTGCCAACAATATGCACTTGTATTGGATAATCATTCTTTGTATTCCTCAAATACAATTTGTCCATCTGGTAGTTCTTATCTTCTACAAATTTTGGGGACCTTCTTTTTCCATCTGTGTTTGTACAGCACCAATTAAAATTGGATCATGATGCTCAGTTCATGCTAATAAACACTATGAAAGTGCAGATAATAAATTATATGTTAAATAGTCTTGGAGAATGAGGTCAAGCTTCACAATAGGTTTTCAGAAAAGGGAAAAAATCTTTGAATTCTGTGAATAACAATTTAAAGAAAACAATTATGCTTTTTTTTTTTTTTTTTTTTTTTTTCTCTATATATCACAGATGTTCATGTGTTATTGAATCAAAAAGTGAAGCTCCAAATTACAAACTTTCACGTCTTGTTTGTTTTCATGCTTTCCGCTTAAGTTGAAGCTCAAAATGCTGAACCAGCATATTCAGAGTCCTTTGCTGGAACTAATCCCTCCTGATTATATAATCACCTTGGAAAGTTATTAATTTTCCAAAAAGGAATAAATATTGTTACTCATTGATTTACAACGCAAAGATTCAAACTCTGTTAGCCAGCATTTATAGACCTCGGGTTTAGACAATCTAGGTAGGCATTTCAAACATAATAATTTAAAATGTCAAAATTAATATAGGTCTTATCAAATGTTTTCTCAGATTAAGAAATTTGGACTGTCTTACGTCTCTGCCAACTTAGCAAAATTTCTAATAGCCAAATATTGAAGCACTAAGTGCTGTCCATTTTTTAGCATTATGCCACACTCGCAAAAATCAATCAATAAAACAAACAAACAAAGAAACAAAAACACAATTCTGAATGAACTCTTGGATAAACTCTTGCTGAATGAAAAGACTAAATAAGTAGTAATTTCACCCAGCATATCCAAACTTAAGGACAGAGATAATTGTTCGTAAGCGTATATGGAAGGGAAAAGGTAATGCTTACATTTTAACACACTGTGAAATCTTAACGCAATGTGAAATCTTTTGCATTCTAACAGAGATCCTCTTCCTTCAGAGTCTTTATAAAGCAGACCATGAACATCCCAGGGGTAAGAGAGCAAATATGGACCTTAATATCAGGTATGAAGTTTATAGTGCTATGAGAATAAACTGGCCAATAACATCAGTAACCATTAATAATAAATAAATAAAACAGGAAAAAAGCAAAGCAATACAATAAGTGAAAGTTCCATAAATGTGTAATTTTATTCTGTGTCATTTTTAGGCAGATACTTTCCAAAATCATCTGCATTTCAGTACTGGAAAGAAGATGCAGACCCATAGTCTGAATATGAGGGTTTTTATTTGACCTTACTAATGCTAGCAATTTATGATATCAGCCCTTGGTATATGAAGTCATTACCTAGCCTTTCCAATGTCAGGGAAAAAATGTCTGGATAGACTTCAAATTATATTATTTAAAATAAAATAAAATAAAATGGAAATATGAAAGCAGATGAATTGCTTCAACACCCAGCTAAACTTCATGACAAAAGAATGAGTATAAATACAGTTTTGTTTTTCTGTCCCACTAATTCAAAGTTTCTTTTTTGCACGCTCTTCCTCTTAATTTTCTGTGCATCTTAGATATTTAGAGAGAAACAATATTAAAAAAAAAAAATATATATATATATATATATATACAGCTTATCCTAGAAAAGAATTGAGGGCTGACACTGGATTGGAAGTATTGGCTGAGCTACTTGCAAAGAGGTTTCCTGATACACACTTATAACTGTGTTGAGGGATTTTTGAAACAGCAAAAATCCCATGGCTTGTTGTAGCTGAGCAAACCAAGCTACCAGGGCAACTATGAGAAGTTCCCATGACAGTGTTCCCACATCGCCCAATTGAGGAATTCAGAAAAATATTGTTACCAGTAGCTGGCTTCAAGGACAAGGTCTATGTGACTGCTAATCACAAGGGGGTTGTTTTCTTGCAGGTGGGGTTGTTTTCTAGTAGTTGTTTGTCTGAGTGCTTTTGACCAATAATCTTGTGTGAAACACTGTCCGCCCCTGTTAAGTTCACTATAAAAGTTAGGCTATTCGGGCAATAAAAGGGAGCATGATCTGACTCTACTGGTGTCTGTCGTGCTTTCGGCCGTGCTTCCTGCAACATAACTGTATTCTCTGAAGCCTTTTTTTTTTTTTTTTCCTAAAGAAATACATGCTATTCGCTTTAAATTACACAATATTCTGTTGCCCTTTATACATCTATGTCTTCTGCTAAATGCATAAAAAAATGACTAATTTAAAAGCACTATAATTGATCATTTTGGCAAGGCTTCAATATAATTACATTATCTTACCTGAATATCTACATTACCTAAATTGAGCTATAACTATCTTCTTATTGTTAAAGCAAAGAAGCAGCTCATTTTGTGAGGAAATACATTAAAAATTAGTTTCAGTCCTTCTCAGTTCATATTTTTAAGAGAATATGGCAGTCTATTCAGTGTTTATTGTTATGCTCTGGAATTGCACATCTACATTCATATTACTGTCTCCCAGATTCGTGGTTAATTTTATCTATGTATCTTGTTGTCTGTTGCCATCATATCCTAGCTTCTAGTGAAGCAACTTTCTCAAAAATCTTCCTTGAATGAAACATGCTCTTTGAATTATAAAGTTTCTTCTCTTTTTCCTCATTTTTTTCATGATTATCATGACTACCATGCTTGAACAACAGGCCTTTTAAAAGCAAAACAATATATTCTTTGTGGACGCATGAAATATCAACTGTTATCAAAATCTGTTGAAAATGTTAGTACCATAACCATATGGATTACTTAACAATTATGTTGTGATTTCTTTAACTCTCAAGTACTTTACACAGAAAGCTATTATGATTATTTTATTGGAGCTGTAATAGCCAACTGGGGCCATAAAAATATATCTAGATGTTTAACTAGTACTGAAAACTTTGAACAAAATTATTTTGTTAGTAATACTGAAGTGAGTTCTGTCATTAAAAATGACTTGTTAAAAGCAAAACCAAAACAACAACAAAAAGAGCAAACAAACAAAAACAGAGAAACAAAAACCACCACCTATACGTGTCCCTGTTGAAAACAAACAAACAAACAAACAAACAAACAAACAAAATAATTATTTCTTCTGCATAAAACACCTGATTTTCAGGTGTGGTGTGCACTCATAATATTCTCATGGTATTCCAGAAATAATTATTACACAGGATATTTGAGATTTTTTATGAATATAAGGTAATTTACTTTTTTATTTTATTTATTTTTCTTGACTTGCCTTTTGTAATTCTTCAAAAATTATTTACAAATTTTCCAAAGTTGCCTTTATTGTGAACTTATTTCATTTTTATATTTTAATTAATATTGATTACGCAAAGTTTAATCTACAACTACTACCACAATGAAGGTATATAAAGTGTACATGTATATAAAAAGTACATGTTAATAATAAATTAAATAATATCCTGTATTTGTTATATGAGTTAAAAGATGTCCTGTATTTTTTCCATACTAATTGGAACACCTGATTTAAAACAAAACACGCAGACTTTTTTTGAAATTCAACAGTGAGAAAAAAATGCTGTTTGTTTCATGTTCTGTAAAATTCCTGTCCATTTAAGTCTCATTAACACTTTCTTTCTACCTCACAGTAAAGTGTATTTTCACTAATGTTGCCCCAAAGGCAATAGAGTTGTTACTAACCAATTGTTACTTTCACAGTTTCTGCTCTTCACTTAACTGCCAAAAGAGTCATGGTTTTACTAATTTAACATTTCTCCATTCCCAACAAAAAATGAAAAATACAGTTTTGGTATGCTGCACCATTTTTAGTGTAAGCATCAGGCTTGGCCCTGTTCCTAACTAACTATTGTATCCACTTCGAAATTATAATGAGGATTAGTAGTTTCTTCTTAAAGCCAACAAAATATAAACACAGGTAACACTGGCCTCTGCAACAGGACAGGGAACTCAGATTTATACATTACCTCTGCCAGAAGCTGGGTAGAGAAAACACTTCTGTTTTTCCTGCACTTACCATCACGAACCATGCTGCTTGCAGCTTGACAACCTACTCAATGCAAGAATTTGTTAGTTATACATGTAGTTCTTGCCCTGTTCTGCCTGCTTGTCTACATGTCTCCCTGTTTGCTGTCATAGAGCTGCTGGATCACACAAGAGCTGGAGAGCTGCTACCTGGTCTCCAACCACCATCTCAGAAGGATCAAGGAGGGTTTGGTGACATGGCTCATTCTAGAGCCAGCCTTTCGGAGATGATGGGAATGCTCATCCAGAACAAAGGGAAGGAGCCTTTCAAGGGAAGGATCTCCTTTCAACTGCTGGCCACATTCATATCAACATTCTTGGTGATCGGAGAGTAGTCATAAAGTACATTAAAATAAATAAATAAATAAATGTAAGATGTATCTTAAATGTACCTTTAGTAGACATAAGCTCCTCAACAGAGAGCTGCTGACCCAGAGACATTATGGCTTTTCAGAAATTAAGCAAAGTTCCAAGGGTACTAGGAGAACCAGCAGACACGTAAAGAAAACTTGGCTCTACTGTGGACAATACTAACATAAACCAGAATATTTAACCCTGTAACCCCTTTTCAGCAATGGCTAAAATATAGATATGGGTAAGGTAATATGGATAAGGTAATATATATATATGGATAAGGTAATTGTGTAGGGATAAACTTCTCTGTGACATTCATGTAGTCTTTGTGTACCTGCAGCATACAGCTTTCTTGATTCAGAGATGACAGCTCTGCATTTGCTGACTTTTTACATTGCTCCAACTCCTGTAAAATCTTAGTATCCACAGTAGCCTATGGCAAGCAGTTTTACAGGTTAAAATACACTGCACAAAACCCCACCCCCTTTGTGTATATATATTGTTTCTTGTTATTGTTATTCCCAGTGAGTCCTCCCAAGACCTGGACTTAAGCTCCCCTACTAAGGGAAGATAACATTTCAAGAAGAGGATGGTAATCTCTGCCAGAAACTTCTGACAGCAACACAGCAACAGAAGCCAAGGGCTTCATTAGCCAGCTGACATGAAATTTATAGGCCTGTTTTGACTTCATGAAGAATTTATATCAGATTAACTAGGATAAATACCCTGTCTACAGATAGACTGGATGGATGGCAGGTACACACTATATCACTACCATACATGTATCACAAAAGCCTGTTCCTTATTTTCATCAGTTCAATGTGTCCTATGGGGGAGCAGAAGCAATTGGCAAGACAGTGACCCACTGATTTTTTGCCTCACATCCTGGGTCCCTCTCTGCCTACACAGAAAAAACTGAATTTTTTTTCTGAAGAAAATCAGGGTAGATTATGTGGCACTGAATACTTAGGTCTTGTCATGAAATACAGCTGTGGCTTGTTGCCTATCAAGGAAACAAGACTGGGCTCACTGATGAAGGAGTAAACACAGAAATTTAGTCTTTCTTCCTTTCTTCCTTATGAACCCGCTAAGGACCACATACTTTCTGGTACAATCTGCATTTATCAACGCACAATTATTTATGCAAAACAGTTTAGATGTAATCAGTATTTAAAGGTTCCAGATTGCCTAAAATTGCCCATAAGACATTCAAATTATATTGAGAGAAAGCTGAGTATGTTACTGTACATCTAGAGAAAGTTGAAAACACTAAAACATTTTATTTTTACTGGGCTTTAAAAAGTCAGTTGATTTCTATCGTCCTTGTTTGGTAAATCTCAGCTCCATTTTACAGCCTAAGAAAGAGACTAATTTATGGAAAGATTCAGTAACAAAATAAAATCTGAGCTCAAAAGTTAACTCTCATAATTACTAGACTGCTAAGAACTCTGAAGAGAAAAAGTACTGTCAAGTGCAAAATGATAAAAGTTCTTCATTCTAGTTAAGGGGAAATAACTCTTATGTTGAGGTGTTGAGGACTAACTCTGAGTGAGCTCCCATTGAAAAAAAAAAACAAACAAACTCTTAATGTGTGTTTAGA